>NC_090185.1:41105710-41133210 GCF_024679245.1 Pseudorasbora parva | reverse complement strand
CCCTCGGGCCCCCACTCCTCTATCGCATCAAAAGCATGCTGAGACTCTGTTCGTGGGTGGTACGGATTCTCTCATGAGAACACGACCACGTCAGGGCATTGTTCGCCTTGCCTTCTTCATAGAGGCTTGAGCGCTCAGTGCGCTGTGTGCCGTTCTGACGGCCACGTTCACTGTCTCGCATGCCTGCTGGTAGTTGAAGGTGGAATCACTGGTCCTAAAGAGAAAAGGGGCTAGCGTTTCATTTTTGGCTCTGGCAGAGGACAGATGTCAATTGCTGCATCGGAGAGAGGGAAATATGGAGGGTCAAAAGGGCCAAAAATGAGACAAAAAAAAAAAAAAAAAAGTATCATTGTTTTCCCTCTCTCACTGCCCTCTGCCCTGCACGCACGAGGGTAGTCCCAGCCCAGGGGTTGTGCAGGAACTGCGTGCGGTGTTGGACCTCGCCCTATGGGCGACGAAAATCACTGCACGCTCCCTGGGTCAGGCGATGTCCACACTAGTGGTCCAGGAATAGGGGGCTAACCTGACAGATATGCGCAAGAAAAGCCTGTCTGTCGGGCTGGCCTCCTCGGCGGCACCATCGAGAACTTTGCCCAGCAGTTCTTGGTGGCCCAAGAGCAGACGGAGGCGTTGCACCAGGGTGCCGACGACCAGCTGCTCGGTCGTCGGTCGCAGCGCCTCTGCCGGCTCGTCGCCGAGGGCATCCCCTCCTGCGTCCGCCTCCACCCTGCTAGAGCCGAGCAGCAGCCTCCACTGGAGGAGCAGGGTGCCGGACGCGAGGGACGCCCAACCCGTCCAGGGCCCGCTAACCGGCAGGCCAGCGCAAGGGGACGCGGCCCTGAGACGGGCCGGCTAGGGAGAACAGGAGCTGCTCGGGGGAGACGATGTTCGCATCCCTCCCCCACCCCCCCGGAGGAGGACCGGGGGGGCCCTGACTGGTTTCGGTTCTGCCACTGGCTCTCCGGAGTCCAGCGGTACCCACATTTTAAGAGCAGTTTCCTCTCTCTCTGGGCCCCAAGAGGGTCAGGTTGGCAGTGTGCGACGCCCACGGGCCTTGTCACTCCTTTCCTACCCTTCCGTCGCCAGGGGGCAGTTGTGTGGGCCTCGAGGACGCCCCCGGGCCTTCTCACCCACACACTTCCTCTCTCGTGAGCACTCAGTCAACACTCCGGGCCGCCCACGGGCCTCCCGGGTCGGGGCTGAGTGCTTCACTTCCCTGCCTCCGGGCAGTGGGCAGCAGAGTGGGCTCCGAGGACGCCTCCGGGCCTTCTCACCCACTCTCTGTCCAAACCAGGAGTGCTCAGGCAACACTTCGGGCCGCCTCCGGGCCTCCCGAGTCGGGCCAGAGTACTCCACTTCGCTGCCCCACCCCGGGCATGTCTGTGGTGCGGTTGGTCCCGCTTGCACGGTCTCTGGGGGCCTGGCTAGGTCTCCCCGGGCCGTCTCGCTGGCTCATCCGTACCATCAGACTCGGCTACGCGATTCAGTTCGCGCGCCGGCCGCCCAAGTACAGGGGCATCCTCTTCACCTCCGTGCGAAGCAGCGATGCTCAGGTCTTGAGGTCAGAGATCGAGGTCCTACTGGCGAAGGACGCGATCGAGCCGGTTCCTCCAGCCGATATGAAGACGGGGTTCTATAGCCCCTACTTCATTGTGCCCAAGAAGGGGGTGGGTTACGACCAATCCTGGACCTGCGAGTTCTGAATCGGGCCCTGCACAAGCTCCCGTTCAGGATGTTGACGCAGAAACGCATTCCAATGCATCCGTCCCCAGGATTGGTTTGCAGCGATCGACCTGAAGGATGCGTACTTCCGTGTGTCTTTCTCCCTCAACACAGACCGTTCCTACGTTTGGCGTTCGAGGGGAAAGCATATCAGTACAAGGTCCTGCCCTTCGGGCTGTCCCTGTCGCCCCGCGTCTTTACGAAGGTCGCGGAGGCAGCCATTGTTCCGCTCAGAGAACGCGGCGTTCGGATTCTCAACTACCTCGACGGTTGGCTGATCCTAGCCCAGTCGAAGGACCAGTTGTGCGAACACAGGGACTTGGTGCTCAGTCACCTCAGCCAGTTGGGCCTTCGGGTCAACCAAGAGAAGAGCAAACTCTGTCCTACACAGAGGATCTCTTATCTCGGTATGGAGCTGGACTCGGTCAACCGGACGGCGCGCCTCACCGAGGAGCGAGTCCAGTCGGTGTTGAACTGCTTGAATATGTTCAAGAGCAGGACAGCGGTCCCACTGAAATTCTTTCAGAGGCTCCTGGGGCATATGGCATCTGCAGCCGCGGTCACGCCGCTCGGATTGCTTCATATGAGACCGCTTCAACGCTGGCTCGAAGGCCGAGTCCCGAGGTGGGCGTGGCAGAGCGGTCAGTACCGGGTCCCAGTGACTCCTTACTGCCGCCAAACCTTCAGCCCGTGGTCCAGCACTTCGTTTCTCCAGGCCGGGGTGCCCCTAGAACAAGTGTCCAGGCATGCTGTGCTATTCACGGATGCCTCCACCACAGGCTGGGGGGCCACGTACAACGGGCATGCAGTTGCTGGTCTGTGGACGGGGCCGCAATTGCATTGGCATATCAATTGCCTCGAGTTACTGGCAGTACATCTGGCACTCCGCCGCCTCAAGGGGCCGCTGCGTGGCAAGCATGTACTGGTCCGTACGGACAGCACCACGGCCATTGCGTACATCAACCGTCAGGGTGGTCTACGCTCCCGTTGTTTGCTCCAACTCGCCCGCCACCTCCTCCTGTGGAGTCAGAAGCAGCTGAGGTCGCTTCGGGCCATTCATGTCCCTGGTGTGCTGAACCAGACAGCCGACGAGCTCTCTCGTCAGCCGACACCTCCGGGAGAGTGGCGACTCCACCCCCAGGCGGTCCAGCTGATATGGGACCAGTTCGGAGCCGCACAGGTCGACCTGTTTGCCTCTCCGGACTCGACCCATTGCCAGTGGTACTATTCCCTGACCGGGGGTACCCTCGGCACAGATGCACTGGCGCACAGCTGGCCCCGGGACCTACGCAAGTATGCGTTTCCCCCAGTGAGCCTTCTTGCACAGACTCTGTGCAAGGTCAGGGAGGACGAGGAGCAGGTCTTGTTAGTTGCGCCGTATTGGCCCAACCGGACCTGGTTCCCAGAACTCACACTCCTCGCGACAGCCCCTCCTTGGCCGATTCCCCTGAGGAAGGACCTTCTTTCTCAGGGACGGGGCACACTATGGCACCCGCGTCCAGACCTCTGGAATCTTCATGTCTGGTCCCTGGACGGGACGCGGAGGTTCTAGATGGACTACCACAAGCTGTCGTAGACACCATCGCTTCAGCTAGAGCCCCCTCTACGAGGCGCCTCTATGCGCTGAAGTGGAACCTGTTCGTTGAGTGGTGCGCTTCCCGCCGGGAAGACCCCCGAAGGTGTTCGATCAGTGTCGTGCTTTCCTTCCTGCATGGGTTGGAGAGAAGGCTGTCTCCCTCCACCCTCAAGGTATATGCTGCAGCAATAGCAGCGTACCATGATGTAGTAGAAGGTAAGTCCGTGGGGAAGCACGACCTAATCGTCAGGTTCCTCAGAGGTGCGAGGAGACTAAATCCTCCTCGTCCATCCTCGATACCCTCTTGGGACTTAGCTCTAGTGCTCCGAGCACTTCAGAGCCCTCCCTTCGAGCCTTTGGCGTCTTGTGAGCTGAAAATCTTGTCAATGAAGACAGTGCTCCTGACGGCATTGGCCTCGATCAAGAGGGTAGGGGACCTGCATGCACTTTCGGTCAACGAATCGTGCCTAGAGTTCGGGCCAGGTAACTCTCACGTTGTCCTGAGACCCCGGCCCGGATATGTGCCCAAGGTTCCTACCACTCCCTTCCGGGATCAGGTGGTGAACCTGCAAGCGCTGCCTTCGGAGGAGGCAGACCCAGCCCTGGCTTTGCTGTGTCCGGTCCGCGCTCTTCGCGCTTACGTTGACCGGACCCAAAGCCTTCGGACCTCAGAGCAACTCTTCGTCTGTTACGGAGGCCAGCAGAAGGGAAAGGCTGTCTCCAAGCAGAGGTTAGCCCACTGGATAGTGGATGCTATAGTCTTGGCCTACCAGTCCCAAGACGTGCCTTGCCCGTTCGGTGTAAGAGCTCACTCCACTCGGAGTGTTGCTTCTTCCTGGGCGCTGGCTCAAGGCGCCTCGCTGACAGACATATGTAGAGCTGCGGGCTGGGCGACACCTAACACGTTTGCTAGATTCTATAGCTTACGTGTAGAGCCGGTATCTTCCCGCATCCTCGCCCCCAGTGGCCAGGAGCGCTAAGTGCCCGTTCTAAGTGTCGGCTTGCGAAACGCCACTCCCGCCCTCTGGGCCGGATACGTGCGTCTATTGTCTCCAGTTGTGTTCCCCGGGAAACCGGCTAACCCTGTCGAGCTCCTCCGTCACCCCTCCGGTGTCAGACGTTGCGGACCGTCTGACGCCAGGCCTGCACCCGTATGCTTGTGAAACGTGGCTGTAGGCTGGGTTCCATATGTAGCGGTTCCCTCACGGCAACCCCATATGTGTATTCTTCCACGGTATCAGCTACCCTTCGGGCTAGCCCCGTGTCTTTCCCTCGACAGAGCCCGCTCTGTCGTCTCTGGGCGTGTTCTTTCCCCCCTTCAGTCAGGCTGGAACCACCCCAGAGACTGCCATATGTTGCACTACCCTGCCAGGTTAGTCCTTATGTGTATTCTGCCACCTCTCCTTCCCTGAAGGATGTGGCCCCGCAGCGTACCCTCTCTTTTAAGCACGAGGTAGGCACGCTTTCCCAGCGTTATCCAATAGTCATTCTGAGTGGGTCTTGCAGAAACAGCAGTGACTGTACTCCCTGCTTGGAGCCCTGACTTCCGTACCATACTAGACGGTGCAGTGCGCTCAAGCAGGACGCTGGAAGGGCCAGCATCCTGGCGTTTTCCATAGGGATCCCATTCGTCGGTTCAGTTCTGACGTACGTCGAACGTGACCGACTGAAAGGGAACGTCTCGGTTACGTATGTAACCCTCGTTCCCTGAAGGAGGGAACGGAGACGTACGTCCCGTCGCCAGATGCTGTGCTTCCGCTGGGAGTCCGGTCACCTTCGGCTCCTCAGCAGAAAAAGCGCTGATCTACCATTCCACTTCCTATTTATACCCGCGCTGCGGGGCGGAGCGTGGAATGCGTGATCGCATGCCAAAATTCATTGGCTCGTTGTTAGATGCTCGAAGTAGGATTGGTCTCTAAAGTAAGATCCCATTCGTCGGTTCAGTTCTGACGTACGTCTCCGTTCCCTCCTTCAGGGAACGAGGGTTACATACGTAACCGAGACGTTTTTTTACCCTTGCATTTTATTCATTATAATTTCTAGTTATTGTTGTTTGTTTATTTGATTGTTCTCTGTACAGCACTGTGCTCAACTTTTGTAGTGTTCATTTGTGCTTTATAAATAAATGAAATGCCATTTAATGGATGCTTATATTACAATTTAATTAATGTTTCATAATACATTTTGCATTACAGTGAGATTTTTGCGTAATTGTCATTATATATATACAGTCTTGTTCAAAATAATAGCAGTACAATGTGACTAACCAGAATAATCAAGGTTTTTAGTATATTTTTTATTGCTACGTGGCAAACAAGTTACCAGTAGGTTCAGTAGATTGTCAGTAAACAAACAAGACCCAGCATTCATGATATGCACGCTCTTAAGGCTGTGCAATTGGGCAATTAGTTGAAAGGGGTGTGTTCAAAAAAATAGCAGTGTCTACCTTTGACTGTACAAACTCAAAACTATTTTGTACAAACATTGTTTTTTTCTGGGATTTAGCAATCCTGTGAATCACTAAACTAATATTTAGTTGTATGACCACAGTTTTTTAAAACTGCTTGACATCTGTGTGGCATGGAGTCAACCAACTTGTGGCACCTCTCAGCTGTTATTCCACTCCATGATTCTTTAACAACATTCCACAATTCATTCACATTTCTTGGTTTTGCTTCAGAAACAGCATTTTTGATATCACCCCACAAGTTCTCAATTGGATTAAGGTCTGGAGATTGGGCTGGCCACTCCATAACATTCATTTTGTTGGTTTGGAACCAAGACTTTGCCCGTTTACTAGTGTGTTTTGGGTCATTGTCTTGTTGAAACAACCGTTTCAAGGGCATGTCCTCTTCAGCAGAGGGCAACATGACCTCTTCAAGTATTTTAACATATGCAAACTGATCCATGATCCCTGGTATGCGATAAATAGGCCCAACACCATAGTAGGAGAAACATGCCCATATCATGATGCTTGCACCTCCATGCTTCACTGTCTTCACTGTGTACTGTGGCTTGAATTCAGAGTTTGGGGGTCGTCTCACAAACTGCCTGTGGCCCTTGGACCCAAAAAGAACAATTTTACTCTCATCAGTCCACAAAATGTTCCTCCATTTCTCTTTAGGCCAGTTGATGTGTTCTTTGGCAAATTGTAACCTCTTCTGCACATGCCTTTTTTTTAACAGAGGGACTTTGCGGGGGATTCTTGAAAATAGATTAGCTTCACACAGACGTCTTCTAACTGTCACAGTACTTACAGGTAACTCCAGACTGTCTTTGATCATCCTGGAGGTGATCATTGGCTGAGCCTTTGCCATTCTGGTTATTCTTCTATCCATTTTGATGGTTGTCTTCCGTTTTCTTCCACGTCTCTCTGGTTTTGCTCTCCATTTTAAGGCATTGGAGATCATTTTAGCTGAACAGCCTATCATTTTTTGCACCTCTTTATAGGTTTTCCCCTCTCTAATCAACTTTTTAATCAAAGTACGCTGTTCTTCTGAACAATGTCTTGAACGACCCATTTTCCTCAGCTTTCAAATGCATGTTCAACAAGTGTTGGCTTCATCCTTAAATAGGGGCCACCTGATTCACACCTGTTTCTTCACAAAATTGATGACCTCAGTGATTGAATGCCACACTGCTATTTTTTTGAACACACCCCTTTCAACTAATTCAACTAATTGCCCAATTGCACAGCCTTAAGAGCGTGCATATCATGAATGCTGGGTCTCATTTGTTTTCTGAGAATCTACTGAACCTACTGGTAACTTGTTTATCCCGTAGCAATAAAAAAATATACGAAAAACCTTGATTATTCTGATTAGTCACATTGTACTGCTATTATTTTGAACATACATATATATATATATATATATATATATATATATATATATATATATATATATATATATATATATATATATATACACACACTGTAAACCCAAACGTTCAAATTAAACAGATTAAGTAGTGTATACTCAAAGTTTTAGAAAGAGTTCTACTAACTTAATTATTTCAAGTTGATGTAACATAGTCTTCCTTTTGAGTAATTTTAACTAATATTTTTTGATTAAATGGAACTTTTTTGTGAATAAGTAAGCATAACTTAAAAAATAAATTAAATATAACCAAATAGTAATTACATGCTAAGAATGAAATACATAAAATAAGATTTTAAGTTGTATGAACTCAAAATCATAAATATTTAAAATCGCTCACTCTGGTCTTGCTTTGATGTGATTGGCCATGCCAGAAGTTCTTACAAAAGACGGTCCTTTTCGCCTCGTCTTCTGATTCAAATTAAGATGGAGACTTTTTTATTATGTGCAATCTTAAATTCGGTAAGCAAAAATTTGTAAGTTACTAAACCTACTCAAACTAACCAGATTTTCTTTATTTCTGTTTTAATGAAAATAATAGTTTTGTTGGAAGTCACCATGATGGAGATCAGTGTTTGCTTTAGTTGGGTCTTGACCCTTGACTGTGTAATATTTGTGTAATATTTTAACATTAGCATCTCTCTGGCTGCTTTGTGTTTGTGAGACACATTTGCCGCAATGCATGTTGGGACCCATGGGGAAGTTTTGATTGGTAGTACCCAGCATGGTAAAACAATGACAACACAAACCAATACAAATTGAGTTTTGTTAACATAAAATGGTGTGGTTGTGTACTTAATTTTTAAAGTTCTGTGAAAACTCAAAACTTTGTTATAATAACTGAAAAAAATTGAGTTACCTTAACAGAAAATGATGTCATATTAACTGCAAATATTTGAGTTAAGCTAAATGAGCACTTTAATTTAACTGTTATCAAAAGTTATAAGTAGCAGGTAATCCAACTTTTTAAGTTCTGGAAAATTGTGACTTTTAAGTTAATCAACTTAAAAAATTTGAGGTCATCGATTGCCTCAATTTTTTTGAGTTCTGGTAACTTATTCGGGTTTACAGTGTATATATATCGTAAAAGAATTTGAGGATTCTTTCCACAAAGACAATCAAAACTTTACTCTCTACAAAACTTTGTTATAATAACTGAAAATAATTGAGTTACCGTAACAGAAAATGGTAAGTCATATTAACTGCAAATATTTGAGTTGAGCTAAATGAGCACTTTAATTTAACTGTTTTCAAAAGGTACAAGTAGCAGGTAATCCAACCTTTTAAGTTCTGGAAAATTGTGACTTTTAAGTTAATCAACTTAAAAAAATTGAGGTCATCGATTGCCTCAATTTTTTTTAGTTCTGGTAACTTATTCGGGTTTACAGTGTATATATATATATATATATATATATATATATATATATATATATATATATATATATATATATATATATATATATATATATATATATATATATATATATATATATATATATATATATATATATCGTAAAAGAATTTAAGGATTCTTTCCACAAAGACAATCAAAACTTTACTCGCTACAAAAATATTATTCAGTTGCCAATAAACCATTTTTTAGTGCTGAATTTTGACATTTGGGCTGTTTGTATCCCGGGTTCGTTCCAACGAACAGCTTTCATCTGTTCTGTCTTTTCTCAAAGAATATGTGTTTCTCATTTTGTCATTGAATGACTGCCTTTGTTACCATCTTGTGCTTTTAAGCAAAGGCTTTTTATGGGCTAACCTGCCAGCTCTTGTTGAATGACTAAGCATATTTGTATTGCTAAAGCCCAACTCCAATAGCAGGTTTGAAAAGACATTTTCATTCCTGCTGAAGAATAAATATCTCGGTGGGTAACAGCAGTTTGCTTTGCTTTGATGGCTAGTCACTAAACCTAGAGCTAGATATCAGCCGAAGTATGTAGTCTGGTTCTAAATGTTAAACAATTATTACGTCTGAAAAGCAGGTGTCTCATCTCTCGTCTTGTGTCTTACTTCAAAGTTCATGGCCAGCCTTTGATGTGTGTGAAATGTTCAAATGTTAATGTTTAAAACGAGAACAATCAAAAAAGAGCAGGTGCAAAACGTGTAAGGTGGATTCTTTCATTGTTTATCATCTTCCAAGCTTCCAGACTAAACAAAGCCATTTGATGTGGAGTTGCGTTGTAAACAGTGTTGAAAAGAAGCGAATTATGTTGTTATTATAGTTATATTATAACTCTAACTTTCTAACTCCTAATAGAAGTGGACCCACTTTATATTAGGTGGCCTTAACTACTATGTACTAACATTGTAATTAATCATTTAATACAATGCACTTATTGTGTACATACATGTTTTTACATTGTACTTACATTTTAAAAATTGCCTGCATGTAATTACGTCTGTGATTCATTTCTGTAGTTACATTTGTAGTTACACAGTTGGCACTTACCTTACACCTAACCCTACCCTTAAACTGACCCTTATCACCACACCTGTCCCTAACTCTACCCGTATCCCACCTCAATATCAGAAAAAGTGCTTTGCTTATACAATTTGAACACAAGTACATTTTACTTATTTTTGATGTAAGTACATAGTACTTAAGGCCACCTAATATAAAGTGTATAAAGTAATATAAAGTGGGGCAATAGAAATTGTTTTTTTAAATAGTTGCCGGTAAATTGATGTTGGTCTAAATAAAAGAAACAAGTTCATAAAACTCAAAACAATGAAACAATTCAGATTACTGGAAATGTCTAGTTCTAACTACTCATACAAGTTAGTGTGACTGAACTAACTTCTTTCATTTGAGTTGGCTCTACTCAAACCAATTTGTTATTTTGAGCACTTGACCCATTTATCTGCTGGTTTAAATGTTTATTCTCATGAAAACAAAGGCCCCGGTCACTTGATGTGTCTTATCCAGTCATTCACACAAGCACAACTGACAATGTGACATTTCTGATACAATAAATGTGGGGGAACTCTGATTCTGAAACAAAATGAGGAACAAAGACAGTGTGTGAAAGCCGAATGATCCTCCTTTAACGTTCCCTGGAGAGTGCGCTGTGCAGGATCTGGACGGTATGTGTGTGTCTGTGTGTGTGTGTGTGTGTGTGTGTGTGTGTGTGTGTGTGTGTGTGTGTGTGTGTGTGTGTGTGTGTGTGTGTGTTTGGCGCTCGGCTGCGGCTCAAAGCAGATGCTCAGCAGACGACTCTGTTTTCTGACAGCCGCTTGTGGGAACACAGTGACAGTGGATCTTGGACGGGAAGCAGAAACAGAGACTTCGAAGAATCTGAAAACATCAGCTTTTTTTTCTTTTGCTCTTTCTTTTCACATAATATCTATATATATATATCTATATATATATATCTATATATATATATATATCTATATATATATATATATATATATATATATATATATATATATATATATATATATATATATATATATATATATATATATATATATATTCATTGAAAACTATTTGCCAATAGGGACAAATAATAATAATAATAATAATAATAATAATAATAATAATTATAATAATAATAATAATAATAATAATAATAATAATAATAATTTTAAAATGAGTTGATTAATGGATAATTAGATTAATATCGCTGAAAACAAAAAAACAATATTTACAAGAAGAAGGAGAAAACTGCAGTGCAAAAACTGAATTCATTTGCATAATCATCAATTAGCAGGGCCATGAACTTAAAAAAAAAAAAAAAAAGGAACAGATAAACCAAAAGAACTCAAAACTTAGTGAAGCGTCTTCTTTCCACCAATCAGCAGTCGCAAATGAAGGATAAAGCATTTTTCCTTTCAGGCCTCGATCCTTCTCCCTTTTAGCTGTGGGGGGAAAAAACAAAAGAGCAGGAGGGAAAGGGGTGGAAAAGGCCATTCAGGGTTCGAAGAGTGTTGCTAAACAGGATTAAGAATTTACAGAATGAAATAAACACCGTCTCTGTGAATGGCGAGGGGGACGGAGGGGCTCTGAGTGTGTGGAGGGAGGGGGAGACAAAGGGCAGATTAACCATCTGTGGGGTTTGGTGTGCTATTGCGATTAACAGGCTTAGGATTCATCGGCGACTGTTTGCACAGAAGCGGGCCCACAGGGGATGAATGGAGAGAGGGTGTGCTGGCAAAAGTGACCTGTCCACCCCTTCCTCAACCCCTCACCCCCTCCCCCTGCGGCCGGGACACTGTACTAGCGGCCAAAACTCAGCGGCTCATTCCAACACACACATCACACACTAGGGAATTAAGCTTTCTTCAAGCTTCATTAATGAGTTTTTAGGCTATATAAATTCTCCAATGCTCACCATGGAAACATGCAAAACTACAAAAATAAATTAAAAAATACAGTTTTATATATAATGGTCTTGCCTCGCTTCAGTCGGTTTGTAGGAAGAACTGCCTAATACTCATTCTCACTGTAGCTAATCTAAAAATAATTCCTCCATCTGAATCCATTTCCTGACACCCACGTAATGTGCCGAATGTCAAGTCCTATACTCCAACCATTCAATACACATTCCACCAGAATCTGCCTCGTTAACTTAAACGAGTTTGATAATGACTGAGCTAATTTAGGCATTTTGCAGTCAATTAACATTGTGCGGAAACAAAGTTTAGACCTAAGCGTCGGTCCCGAGGCTGCGTTCACTCAATATTGAACGTATAATTGTGATGGATGAAATGATGGCAAAACCATTTTCTTCTTCAGTGGATCTTATATGAGGAAAAACGGGTCGTATCCTTGTCCTGTTTTTATTCAGAATAAATGCTAAAATAATCACAATGTCTTGGTGTCTTATAGTTTATTTCACTGTCTGAATTGTGAAATGTCCATTTGTATTAAACTGATTAGTTTCGGCACTGTACCTTTAATACTTGTATATGTAAATGACCTCTGTTATGATTGGCTAACTTCCCTGTACCAGTGTGATGTGCAGTGCATGTAAAATACACTATATTGCCAAAAGTTTTGGGACGCCTGCCTTCACATGCACATGAACTTTAATAACATCCAATTCTTGTAGGGTTTAATATGGAGTCGGCCCACCCTTTGCAGCTCTAGGCATTATCGCTTCTCATTTACTTTGAATGGGTGACCTCATGCATTGCTGAACTGAATTGTGGGTTCCGTTGCGTCGCTTCACCTATGTTGCAAGTGGCAGAAGTTGAAGATTTCTCAATTTTAAGCACCAACGCAGCGTCATCCAATCAGATCGCCCTATGCAAATACCCTAGAGCAGACGCTAGCCAACTGCGTTCATGCAACCCTAGAGCAGACGTGTGATTGGCTGCGGTTGCATCAGCGCCAAGTTCAGCCACGCCCTCCGTCAAGCGTTAAAGGTCCCGTTCTTCGCGTGTTTTCGAAGCTTGGATTATGTTTACAGTGTGCAATATAACATGAGTTCATGTTTCGCGTGTAAAAACACAGTATTTTTCACACAATTTCCTTATCTGTACAGCGCTGTTTCCTCTGTCCTAAAAACGGCCTGATGATTTCCTTGTTCTATGAAGTCCCTCCTTCAGAAACATGTAAAGAGTTCTGATTGGGCCAGCGCTTCCCGTGTTGTGATTGGACAGCAGCTTAGCGCACTTTGCCCGGAAAGGTCCCACCTCTTACCATAACGGGGAGATGCAAGCGCTGAATGCGCGCTCTTCTTCACGTGGGAGAGCAATGAGACCACGCCCCCTATTTTGCGTGTTCTTGTGGACGGAGCTTAAGTCAACAAACGGTTCTAGTGACGTCATTAAAGCAGGAAGTGCAGCGGTGTAGCCCAAACCGGCCGTTCGCTGTAGGCTTTGAAAGGGAACTTCTGTTAAATAAAATATCTCGCTTGGCATTGAATGATGGAATCGCGAAGAACGGGACCTTTAACGCCGAAGCCCCATGTGAATGCACCCTAACAGCTTCAGCTCTTCTAGGAAGGCTTTCCTCAAGGTTTAGGAGTGTGTTTATGGGGATTTTTGCCCATTCTTCTAGAAGCTCATTTGTGAGGTCAGACACTGATGTTGGACGAGAAGGCCTGGCTCTCAGTCTCCGCTCTAATTCATCCCAAAGCTGTTCTATCGGGTTGAGCTCAGGACTCTGTGCAGGCCAGTCCAGTTCCTCCACACCAAACTCCTCATCCATGTCTTTATGGAGCGACACTTTGTATACTTGTTTTGGAATAATGGAACAGAAAGGGGCCGGCCGTCCCCAAAGTTTTCCCACAAAGTTGGGAGCATGACATTTTCAGAAATGTCTTGGTACGATGAATCATTAAGAGTTCCTTTCAATGGAACTAAGGGGCCAAGCACAACTACTGAAAAACAACCCCACACCATAATGCATCCTACAATTTTTATTGCACTTGGTAATGTAAGACTTAGATGCAACTGTAATGTTATTACCTTTAACTTGATGGTTACACCATTTGACATTTTTAGAATCACCCCCTCCCCCCTGAAAAATGTTACAGTAGAAGAAAAGTTGAAGAAACAAGTATGATTGGAATATGAATATGTAAAATGACCCATAAAGGATCTGCAGAATGCGGCACTTGGGTGTTGTTTCTGAGCAGAATCTCATTCTGTCTCCACTAATCCTTTCAGCCTGCTTTTCATCAAGCAACGTTTGTGCACAGGACTCAAATGAGGCCTTTGGCAACTTCTAGTTTTCTTCTCATTAGTTTGCTTGGCTTGTAAATTTGCCAATAGACTAAGTGTGGTTTGCACAGGCTGATTAGGCTGCCGTTGCTGTGAGGTGGATCAGTGCTGGAGAAGATATTCTGGACTGGCCATTAGTAGATGGCGTCTCGTTTAATTAATCACCAGCGCTCCAGTTTAACTCAGCTGTGAACACAGTGAAGAAATTTTCAAAGTGCAATGTTAAATTGGGCCGCCAAAAGCTCCTCAAATAAAGAGTGTTTGCCTGAGGTAAATATTTTACAATTGATTGCATATGAAGCTGCAAACTCTGCAATTTCTGTCCGTGGCCTACAGTCTACAGTGCTTCTGTGCTGTATATCATATAAATAGAAAAGTGTGCTCAGATTGAGCATTACACCGTCTGTTCAATTATTAAGAACCAGCATTATAGTGCGAGGAACAGTATAGCCGAACAATCTCTTGATTTAGTTACTTTCAATATTTATTTCTCGTCCTTGCACATTTGTGCATATGCTGTATGTTCTTGAGAAATGTTATTGGGTCTTCTTTGTTCTGTCTATACGTAAATGGATCTCACAGAGCTTAATTCTAGAAAACATTTGTTTTCTTCTTCAATTTGATATTTTTTTCATGACAATAAAGCACATTTTCCTCCCAATTCCCATTACTGTAAGACAAGGAAACGTTTACTTTTTTTTATAATAAGAAAATATATGAATTCCAAAATATTTATATATCATGGTATTGTGTTATTTAATCATATTACTGCAATTATTATTATTATTATTATTATTATTATTATTATTATTATTATTATTATTATTATTAGTAGTAGTAGTAGTAGTAGTAGTAGTAGTAGTAGTAGTATTTAATCGATTGATTGATTGATTGATTGATTAATTGATTGATTGATTGATTGATTGGTTGATTGGTTGATTGATTGATTGATTGATTGATTGATTGATTGATTGATTGATTGATTGATTGGTTGGTTGATTGGTTGATTGATTGGTCGGTCAATGGATTGATTGGTTATTGATTGATTGATTGATTTATTGATTGATTGATTGATTGATTGATTGATTGATTGATTAAACATCTAACAATAATTCTGTGAATCAGCTTTAAGAATAATGATAGTAAATTACTTTATAAAAGGAGCTCACTATGATTATATTTTTTGGGTGGGTGGAAATTGGGTGGGTAATTTAAAATCACTCTAAAAATTGGCTTCCCTGATGGAGAGATTTCCTTAATGTCTTAAATGGTTCTCATATATGTGTTCCCTAGAGTCAGGATATATATTAACATACTCAACCTCCTAAACCTCACTCCCATCCGGGTCACAGCACCAATGTAACCCCTGGTTTACTCACACAGCTCTTAATAGCTGGCCTCTGTTACACTCACCCCTCTAAACCTCACTCACATCCAGGTCACGGCACCAATGTAACCCCTGGTTTACTCACACAACTCTTACTAGCTGGCCTCCGTTACACTCACCCCCCTAAACCTCACTCCCATCCGGGTCACGGCACCAATGTAACCCCTGGTTTACTCACACAACTCTTACTAGTTGGCCTCCATTACACTCACCCCTAAACCTCACTCCCATCCAGGTCACAGAATCAAATGTAACCGGTCCTACTCAACTTGATCCTAGCGGGAATCGAACTGAGGTCTCCGCTGTGGGAGGCAGGCATGTTAGCAAGGATGCTAAAGATCACAGCAACTAGCGTAGCCAAGGGAGTAAAGTTTACGCATACAGCTCTTACTAGCTTTCTTCACTTACACTCACACACTTAAACTACACTCCCATTCTGGCCATGGCACCGACTGGCTCCAAATTCACAACTCTTACTAGCTTGCTTTGGTTATACTAGGCTGTGTGCTTTATTTGCATTTATTTTTGTTTTGTTTTTTGGTCAGTTTCAGCCAAAAAGCTCTCTCACAGGCCATAATGAGGAAATTCTTTTGAAGCCACATTGTGATATTACACTCTCTTTATTGTAGTGCCCTGCAGTTGAGCAGCAACAGGCTCGTTGGGCTGTTTGTTTACTCTGTGTTATGGACTCCACAGGTGGCTAATGTGGCCTTAACAGCAGCTTCTCAACTCTCAGAGAGAGAGACTTATCTCTCAAACACCAGGGGCCTATCGCACAATTCCCACACAATAACTTCCCCCACTTCTACCACACTTGAAATGCCTCTGTACCACATGTGCACACACTCAGTGTCCTGCTTAACTTATAGAGCGCGTCACGCTTAAATGTCACGGGAAGAACTCAGCGCAAATCATGCCCTGTTGGGAATCATCACAGCAGGAACAAGGAATAAAATCCCCTTAAATGTTACGAAGCAAACACAGAAAGAAGCCATTAGGGGATTTTAACCCCAGTTTCAATATGTACAAGCTTTACCTCTACTGCTGCCTTAAATCCTCCTGGGAAGTTACTACTTTGAAAGTTTTAATTAATTATGCGTTCAAGTCATGTTGGAAAGAATGTATTTACGAGTAGAATGCAAATAAAGTCATAATTACGAATGAGAAACTTTGAGCCATGACTTTACGAATTGGGGAAATCATTATGATTATTATTATTTTCCCATTTGCAATCTATATCACATATATTAAAACTTAATCATAGCCAACACCAGCCGTTTCTAACTGACAAGCTCCCATGGAAAGTTGGCCCTCAAAGAAATCCCGCTGTGCACTCATTTTATTAACCATTGTGTCCATTGTGACTGCAACTGAAGACTGTATAGTTTCTTTACTTTAGTGAACTCCTGATAAGATAAAACAAGAGTAAATACTGTCATTTGAGATGATGATTGGCAGATTGCTCGGATATTGCTTCGGATGTCTTTGGAAAAGTGATTTCACATGGATCTGCATTGTTTTGTAACATCAATCTCTCCCAACACATTTCATTATCAGAGTTTATTTCAAGAGCCAGGACTTGTAATTCACTAAAAAGAATGACAGTGGTCTGTCCATATCTGTGCCAAAAACCAAAGCAAATTTACTAAAAAGCTAAATTTATAGGAAGAGTGATGAAAAGTTCTGTTTGGAGTAAAAAAGAAAATGGAAATGCACACAATGGGACAGATAGAGCGGTGGAATTTACCACAGCTGTTTTTTGTTAACACCATTCTGGCTGTGTGAAGATATATTATATTTTGTTCTTCTGTTTTATACATCAAGTTGAAGGAGCCAATTAATTCAGAAAATTCTCAAAGGCACTTTGGGATTGGGCCGTAATGACACTCTTAACAATAAACAACGTATTAAGCAGGCATTCATTCCCAAGAGTAATGCCATTTATCGAGGTGCGTAAACACATAAATGCAGACCCTCTTTTATGTTTCATTTTAATCCAACAATTAATGCTACTACTACTGCAGTTCAGAAATACATGCATGACTCTTTTGTTTATTTTAATTTCTGCTATAATTATTGTGAGATGTTACAAAAAAAAATCTCAACCTACTAATAATTTGACATAGTTATCCTTGAGTAAATAATGTAATAAATAAGCACTTTGGGTTTGAAAAAAGCGCAATATAAATAAAATGCATCATTATCATTATCATCAGCTTCATTATCAAGTACATAAATAAATATGCCAAGTATTACTAATGCTCTCATTGTATTCATATTTTGCAAAACTTGAGTGGTTGTAACGACAGCTCTCGACCTGTGGTTAGAAGCAGTTTCTTCTTTGGATAATACATGGACTTAAAAGCTCCATATCTTGAGCAAAATAAGCAAGCTGACATTTAGTAATCTATATATTTTATTTACAATACATACTAATGTCGTAAGAATGAGCCTATGATTGAATCTGGAAATAAAGCTAAATAACTGAGTAAAATGATAATTAGTCCTCATGTGCCATGTTCGTAATTTATAGCAAAAAATCTAGCATTAATTCGGTCTCAAATTAATTCATTAAAAGCAGTTATGACTCCACCTGTGTGACATCATTAACCAACATGGCTGAACGACAGATTAGCATCAGTAGAGTTTCAGGAAACAGTCGTGACTAGCTAGTTGATTTATTCAACGGTGCATCATACTATGGTAGTTCAGCAGCGATTTATGCCGTTTAGTTTATTACCCTGTTTAGGTCCTGTCTCTATGAAGCCCCGCCTTCTGAAAAGAACACTGTGCTCTGATTGGTCAGCTGGAACAGTCTGTTGTGATTGGTCAAGCTCTTCCGGCATGTTTGGGAAATGTTCCAGCCACTACTAATTAACTCATCCAGGCCCCGCCTCTTTATTCACCACATTAATCATTTAAACTTGTTGAACATATTGTGACATGCTGATTCCCAGAAGAAAACTCAAGACTACAATGGAGGTATTTCAGGGAGTTCAGAAACACTGACACTGATGCTTGCAGATTGCAGAGCTTTTCCTGCTCAAACAGCAACACCAAACACCAAAGACAGATGAACACGCACAAAACAAAGCACAATATGTCCTCTTTAAAGGCCAAAACAAAATGCATATAGATTCACAAACCAGTGAATGTATTACACAAACTTCCTATGACTTAATGAGGAAGTCACTGAGTCACTATACATAGTTTTTTTTGTTTTTTTTTTGAAGAATACAGTTTTTCCCTTTCTAAAGGAGGGGTGCACCTTCTACACACACACACACACACACACACACACACACACACACACACACACACACACACACACACACACACACACACACAAAGAAGTGTATCTGGCAGGCGATCGGTGAGAACTGTCGAGTGTGTGCTTCTCGACACCTGCACACCTGCCAGAACTCGAGGAGAAGTGCAAAGCTCTCCCGGAACAAACGTGCAGTTCACCATCCTCCCGGATCGCTTGCAGTGCTGCTGTGAAGCCAATATCAAACGTGTGCAGATCTTTTTATAGAGATATTTGTTTTGCGACCAACAGGGCTTCCTGGCAGAGGCGAGCAGTCAGCAGTCCCAGCGCTGCTACAGTCCGCTCTCGGCCAGGAACTGTACAACACACAACAGATGCAAGCATCCCAGCTTTATTGGTTAAACAGCATTGTGTTGTCTTAAACTGTTTCTGGTGCTAAAAATAGTTTTGCACTGCAGAATATTGCAGTAGGATCCATAGACAGGTGTAGGAGTGGATATTATTTAGTTGTCTCACAGCGATTGCAGCACTGAGGAGTGGTTGGATCAAAAAGCATTTTGTTAATGCCATGAAATAATAATTACTAAAACAGAGATCATTATTAAAGAAGCATGACTGGAATTGTAGCGATGCCCTGAGTGACCCCTTATGATTATGAGGTGTGCTCAGTTGTAATTTCTGTACTTTAATCATATTAATGGAATAAAAGGCCACTTAAGTGTGCTTTCTATCCGTTGGGCTTTCTGCAGAATTAGGATGCCAGTCATCCATCCATCTGTCAATCAAATTCTGCACATTTCCGCCCCCATGAGTGTTTATTGTTAAATGTTCTGGTTCAACTTGCTATGCTTTCAGCTAGCCAATAAGAGTGTTACATTAAGCATAATATACTCTAAAAGAATACAAGAATTAAGATTTGAAGTGCACTACAATGAACATTCAATCGAATTAAGTGCATTTCTTTTTGTCTTATTGAGTGTTGATTGCACCACATGACTTTATTGGTCACCTTACAGTATATGACTTGGCAGACTTAACAATAATAAATCGTTTTATATTTACATGAATTTCATCCTTTTAGAATCTTAAATACGATATTTACAAAGACAGTTGTACCACCCTGACATTTCTGACAAATTCAAGTCCATTTCATTTACTTTCAAAAGCCGATTTTTACTTGTATGTGCCTCTGGTGAGTGTTCATTTCAGATCTTATTCCTAACACGAAATGTTCTTGTACTTTCAAGCATTCATTAGTATTCCACTTACTTAAGCAAGCTTCTGATGACCAATGTTTAACAGTCGATACGAGCATCACAGCGCTTCAGTCACACGGGGCTCTTGTTCATTTGCAGTGCATGAACAAACAGCTCCAAGTTGTGGAAGTGTTAAAAGTGCAAGCCAAGCAGTAATGTTGAGGGGCAGTGAACGAGTTGAAGGGTGCCAAGGCACCCCTTTTTGATCTCTAATGAATGATGTATAGACTAGTTTGAATTTGGCTGAGGAAGAAGTTTCCTGAAGCAAATAAACATTGACATCAAGTGCTCTGAACTTTTCCTGATCTGAGTTCATTTCTAGCGGGGGAAAAATGTAATGAATCGGGCCGGATGTATTCGAGGGATGTTGGACGACCAGATGAAGTTAGGGTATGAGAGGTGACAAAGTGAGAAAGGCAAAGAAGATAAAAGAGAATCACTTAAAGATGGATGAAAGGAAGTTAGGGTTGAAGAGGAAGGTGAAACAAAGGCTTTTCGGGTGACAGATTGATAGATCACCCAACGACAACTAGCGTTGAGTAAAAGCAGATAGAAGACATACACTTCTTGAACATTTCACTCTTGAAATGTAAGCAATTAAAATCAATGAGGTCCAACATTTTCAAATTCCACAAGGACAGTAGAGTATCAAACCTCATTGTTCATGATGTTTGTTCACAAGATGCACGAGAACTAAAGAGGTTGTGTTGTTAGTTGACTTAAGAGGTTCCCATTGCCATATTTAATGTGGTCTAAAACGTGTGAGTGAATGGAGACAATCATTTTGATTTGCTCATCATGTGATTGTGTTGCTTCAGAAGACTTATCATAACATTATTCTAAAATACTTTTTTGATCTATTAAGAGTTTGGTCACCCACAGAGGTCTTTTCTACGGAGCCCCGCACATGACATGCAGTAAAAAAATCTAGTAGGCTAAATCGTGCACATAATTCACTATTTCGTTCCCTTGATTTATAAATCGTGTGCACATTTTTTTATTTAGTTCCCTTGATTTATAAACAGTGCGCACTTGTAACTAATTCGGTTTCGCGATTTACTAAATAGTGCGCACAATTTATAAATTGAGGGAATGAATTAGTATAACGTGCTCACAATTTATAAATCAAAGGAACGTAATAGTAAATCTATTTAGCTTTTTTTTTTCTTGCATGTCATGTAAGGGGCTCCGTACTTTTCAGTTTTATATGTGGATAATTTTTATGTGGATCAGCTAATGCATGGACATGTCATGTAGAGGTAAAACTATATTTTCAATAGTCCACTTTATGCATTCTGTTGACTGTAATAACGTTGCAACTACATGTCAACTGTCGGTTATTAGTGTATAAGTAGATTGTCTGCTTACCCTTTTTGATGCTCCCCAACAGATAACAAGTAACTTTACTACTACATGTCAACATATTCGACTAATTCCAACCCCTTATTCTACCTCTAGCCATAACAGTCTACTAATATTCAACCAATACTCTAATGAGAGCTAGTTGACATGTAGGTGCAAGAGAATGTCTAAAGGGGACCATCAAAATAAAGTGTAACCCATGTAGCAATGCTAAAACATCACATAGGTTCTGGAATAATTCATTTCTCCCACTGCCCAGTTCATGAGTGTAGTCCCTCTAGTAGATAGGTTTACAAAGCAGGTGACCAAAGCTGGATTAGGAAGATAAAGCCAAACATTCAGCTGAGACAGTAGTCAACATATACACTATCTTGGCCAATCTGGGGTGCGTTTCCCATACAACGACATAACTCGTGGCTGAACTACCCTAGTATAATGCATCATTGAAGAGATCAACTAGCTAGCATGAGTGTTACACACCTTGTTGATTAATGAAGTCACACAGGTGGTGGAGTAATAACTGCTTTTAATGAATCCATTTGAGAATGAATTAATGCTAAATGTTTTGCTATAAATTACGGACATGGCATCTGAGGACTATTTCAAAATTTTCCCAGTTATTTTGTATTTTGCTTTATTTCCAGATTCAATCATAAGATCATTCTTAGGTAGGCTACTAGAGCAATACGCACATACACACTCTTCAACAGTGATGCTTTAAATCTCTTGTCAAAATAAAACATTATTATACATATTTTGCTCAAGATAAGGAGTTATTAAATCCGAAGCGTTGATCGTACCAAAGTAAAAGCCGATCGTAGATGTCTTCCTGTGTAAGGACTTTTGTTATTTCCTGTCTTGTGCCATGTTTTGTAAGTCTTTTTCGTTTTCTTCTTTATTAAGTCTTCCCCAGGTATGTCTTGTTATCTTGTTAAGCTTGTTTGCATGTGTATTTATATCCCTGTGTGTCCCTTGTTCAGTGTCAGTCAATGTTTCACTGTAGATGCTCTTGTTCTCTTGTTGGTGTGTTCAAGCACTTTCAAGTCTTTATCCATGTTTGCTAATAAATCAAATCTGCATGTGGATCCGCCTCATCCTGCTTTTGATGGCCAAGATGGCTACTGAGTCTTCTGCCAAAATGGCCGCCCCCAGTCCTAAGCCTTCTGTCAAGATGGCCTCCGCCAATCCTGAGCCTTCAATCAAGATCGCGTCTGCCAGTCCTGAGCCTTTAGCCAAGATGGCCTCTGCCAGTCCAGAGCCTTTAGCCAAGATGGCCTCTTCCAGTCCTGAGCCTTTAGCCAAGATGGCCTCTTCCAATCCTGAGCCTTTAGCCAAGATGGCCTCTTCCAGTCCTGAGCCTTTAGCCAAGATGGCCTCTTCCAGTCCTGAGCCTTTAGCCAAGATGGCCTCTTCCAGTCCTGAGCCTTTAGCCAAGATGGCCTCTGCCAGTCCTGAGCCTTTAGCCAAGATGGCCTCTTCCAGTCCTGAGCCTTTAGCCAAGAGGACTGCCACCAGTCTTGAACCGTTAGCCAAGATGGCCGCCATCCGTCTTAAACCTTCAGCCAAGATGGCCGCCACCCATCTTGAACCCTCACCCAAGATGGCTTGGACCACGCCTGAACCCTCAGCCAAGATGGCCATCAAGCCTGATCCTTTTCATGTAATGGCCATTAAAAGTGATATTATTACACAGGGAAAGACAATCTTTATGAGTGAGTCTTTGGTCAGAACAAGCAAGTTATTTTAGCGCTGTCATGGGAAATCCCTTTAATTTTGAAATGGACAAAGAAATTGCTTTCCTCAGCAGACATTCAAACCGATATATCAGATGCAGGTAATACACTTGTTTATTCAAACTCTCTATTATAATACTCTACATAATACGATAATCTTCAATGAAGTGACTCGTTAGCTCTAATGTGACATTTCTAAAATAGTAACAGAGACTCGGGCTCAACTGTTAAACTGTCAACTTGAGATGTGAATCTGTGGCAGAAGGAATTAGTTCTGCACAAAAGAGGGGTTTTAAAGACACTCCATTGTTGTTTCTAATTTATTTACACACTTGTGCTGTTGAACTATTGTATAAATAGAATATCACTCCGTGTGATATGGCTGTATATCAGCTTAGATATGATTACCTATGGCAGAATCACAGTGCTTAAGATGAAATATGAGATGTGTGATGAAAATAACAGAAAAAAAGGTAAATATATTATATTATATTATATTATATTATATTATATTATATTATATTATATTATATTATATTATATTATATTATATTATATTATAGATAATTTGGGTTATAGTAAAAATAACATTATGGTAGACATGGTTAAAAAACCAAGAATTATTCTGTGATGAATATATAGTGTGTGTCCACTTTTAGTTTGTTCTTGTTATAGGAGAAATAAAACTAGTGTGAGCATGAATTATATTTCTTTATTTATTTCTCTAAAAGTTCCCATAGCTGAAGAAATACCCACTGGTGTAAAAGTTGTTCACCTGGGTTTCTCTGAATCCCTCAAGTCCTGAACTAGAGAAATAAGGGCTGATGAAATTTTCCATTAACACATGGAAAGGTAAACTTCCGATTGTTCGCCCACAGTCGCTCAGCTCATTAGCGAATCTGAAGAGCATATGAGGTCGCAGTGCCATGCGCCGTGGCTGTTTGATCACATGACAGTTCCTCAACATTATCTTCATGGTCTTGGCAACAAACCAGGCAAGGACAGACAGTAGGCAGCCTCCCCATTCTCTTTTATCATCCAGCCTCTGTAAAATTATGAACAGGAAATAATGAAGCCAGAATGCACACACAACAGTCAAGTTCAGCGAATCTGAAAGGTGCTGGAGTTTTCCTTCACTTCCTCTTCCTTCATTTCCCAGTTTGCTGCATTCCCTTCATCTCGAGCTTTGATCACTGCCCCTTTTCTAGGAGACATCCTCTGTCTTTCTCTCCATCTCTCGTTCCCTTCCTCGGCTTTGATCAGTATCAGGCAGTCTTTCTCATCTCTGCCCTCATTCACTGGCTCCCATCTCAGAGGCTTTTACAGTGAGAATCTTTGCTGCTTATGTTTATGTAATGTTGTGTATGTATTTTCTTGGCTTTCTTACCCAAACCGGAAAAAAGGGTTCATAGGTTATTTCAATGAGCCATCAATCATTCATTCTGTTGTGATCTGGAATTATTTTGGTTGTTTATTTTGATTTTGAAAAACTACATAGTAGAATTGTTCATGTTCTGACGAATCTATAAATAAGGTGTTGTGGGTGGTGTTATCCTGCGAATGGGCTCTGCTAAGTGGTTTTTAGCATGTTGCTATGCATTCGAAAATGTGTAGATGAAAAAGTATGGTTTTATGCTGCGTTCACGCCATGTCATATTTACAGTAGTTAGTAGATATCAACTCTGGACTTTCTACTGTGCTGTTCACATCCTCAGACTCGCTTGTTTGCTTTTTGTTGAGTAAATGCATGCTCACATTTAGTCTAGATCAACAATAACCATCATGTTCATACTCAACACCTCGGCAGTGCTTGTTTTCTCAGTTTTGTTGTGTGTTTATTTTGTTATTGAGAGGAAAGTGAGCAGCACATATTTACATATTTATATTCATCTAAACGAGGGTGTCAGATGTTCGCAAACAGTATATCACTGCTCATATATTTTTTTTAACTTCGAAGGTAATCCATTACAAGTAACATGAGTTATGTAATCAGAGTACAGTTACTTATTTAAGTAACTGTAAAGTAACAAATTACTTACAACAAAACACATAAGAAAAGCATCTGATAATATTTTTTTTCTTTAGAGTACATTGTCATGCTTTAAAGACGTGCACTTATTTTGATTGTAATTAAAGTTAATGTATTTTAAATGTACTAAATTGCAACTTAATCATTACAAATGTGTAGTTACAAATACAATTAAATACATGCCATGCAAGTTTCGATATAAATTTTATTAAAGGGGTGGTTGCATGCTATTTCACTTTTTTAACTTTAGTTAGTGTGTAATGTCGCTGCTTGAGCATAAACAGTATCTGAAAAGTTACAGCGCTGAAAGTTCAATGCAAACGGAGATATTGTCTTTTAAAGTTACGGCAGTTTTTGTCTACAAAAATGTCCGGTTTGGACTACAACAAGCTTCTTCCTGGGTTGGTGACATCATAAACCCTGGCTAGTCTCCGCAGATGTGACTTCTGCCCGTAATGGGAAGGGGAGTGGCCTTTCCGGCAACCTGTGCTTGGAACGTCAGCCAATAAAAATACAGGAAACTACATTTGGCCATCTGACCAATCTAAGACCATTGCGTTTTTCAGAGGGAGGGGCTTCATAGAAGCAGGAAGCAGACGAGCCGTTCAGAGGACAGTGGAGACAGCGGTGTGGGATAAAGGGAAAATATAAGAAAAATATGGCGCTTTTTTTTTTTAAAGAAAGAATTATTAAGACATGTAATACTGTGCCCCATAAACACAACCAAGCCTAGGAAAAAAAAAAAAAAAAAAACACAGAACCACCCCTTTAAAGTATATTTTATTTCACCATAAATGCTAATCAGTTACTGCTTTCAAATAAACATTCAGTCAAGTGCCTGAATACATTGCATTTGTATTATTTAAATACAATTATATTATATTATAAAATTATATTATTTCCAGAAATAAAACTTTTTAAAAGTATGCTAAAAAGTACTTATTTTTAAAAGTGTTTCTGTGACAAAACTAATGAATGACACATGACGTTGCAGGTTGTACAAATTTAAGTTTTCTGAAAGTTACGAGTTCTACAATGACATGAATGCATGAACGAACCTTTAGCATAATTTATGATGTTTTTAGTTTGCATTGCTGATTTAAATATGTTATTGAATTCAAAGCCTACCAGTTGTCAGGTTTCAGATTTTAGTCTTTTCCCACTCATTACAAGCCACAGAAAATTGTTATTTCTTAAGGGTTACTGCTACGTTGAGAATCTATTGTGTCATTTAGGCCAACGTTACAATTCTTAGCTGCAGCAAACTCACTTCTGCAAGAGTTTATGCAGCAAGCGTTTGCCATTTTCAAAAAGACATGACCAGAGGCATTACTAAGTAAGTGATGAGCAAACTAACTTGCCTCAATGGCACAACACTGGAAAAAGTGATCAGTTGACTTAACTAGACAGACACACACACGCACACACACACGCACACACACATGTTGGTCTATGTGGTTTACAGGGACTCTCCATAGGCGTAATGGTTTTTATACAGTACAAACCGTGTTTTCTATCCCCTTACACTGCCCCTGCCCCTAAACCTACCCATCACAGGAAACATTCTGCATTTTTACTTTCTCAAAAAAACATCGTTTAGTATGTTTTTAAGGCCATTTGAATTATGAGGACATTTGATATGTCCTCATAAACCACATTTATAGAGTAATACCAGTGTAATACCCATGTAGTTATACAAATTTGTGTCCTCATAAACCACATAAACAGGCTCACACACACACACACACACACACACACACACACACACACACGCACGCACGCACGCACGCACACACACACACACACACACACACACACACACACACACACACACACACACACACACACACACACACACACACGCACACACACACACACACACACACACATATGGAATTGTCAAGTTCACATTTTATTTTCAACTTAATTCTTTCAATTGCGCATTAAGTATATTACTTATTAATTTTAAGGCAGTGAGTTTACTCCTTTATAAGTCAACTGATTGCTTAGCCCAGATTTTATATCTAATTAAACAATTTAATTATAATATACTTAACATATTTACGTTTGATTGCATTACTTATAAAATATAAGTAGATTCTACTAATTTGAATGTTTAATAATACATTTAAGTTAAACAAACTCAAATGTTTAAGTTCATATTTATTACATTTTGAGGGCAACCAATTTCCAAATTTTTTTTTTTTTTTGGTAAATTCAATTTATCCGTGTTAACATTCTTAAAAACGATTACTAGCATTTGGATTGGATTAGCATGATCCTAAAACTGAAAACTGCATTTACAACGATTGTAACGCAAGTTTGTTTGCAAATGTGTGAAAACGCTTGCAAGCAGGCACTAATGTAAAGGCACCTCGGCTCTGAGAAGGCGGTAGTCATAGAAACGGCAAGAAAAGAAGAGAGAAGGTAGGTAGACGCTGAACAACGGTGACAGTTCATTTCTTTGCAGGTCTGACCCTTAGCAAACGACAGCTTCATTCTGTTGGGTAAAGACATTTTCAGGAGCGAACTCTCAGAGGAAGCCATTTCTGGTAATGTGCAACATCCTAAGAACTTGTATGGACTAAATTAGCTTGTAGGGCATCGC
>NC_090185.1:41045710-41100710 GCF_024679245.1 Pseudorasbora parva | reverse complement strand
TTTGTAAACCCTAGAAATGGTTGTGTGTGAAAATCCCAGTAACTGAGCAGATTCTGAAATACTCAGACCGGCCCGTCTGGCACCAACAACCATGCCACGCTCAAAATTGCTTAAATCACCTTTCTTTCCCATTCTGACATTCAGTCTGGAGTTCAGGAGATTGTCTTGACCAGGACCACACCCCTAAATGCATTGAAGAACTGCCATGTGATTGGCTGATTAGATAATTGCATTAATGAGAAATTGAACAGGTGTTCCTAATACTCCTTTAGGTGAGTGTGTATTTATATATATATATATATATATATATATATATATATATATATATATATATATATATATATATATATATATATATATATATATATATATATATATATATATATATATATATATATATATATATATATAATATAAATAAATAATAATTGGATTTAAATATAAAAATAAATTATGCATTTAACAGTTAAGCTATAACTTTTAACAGAATATATATAATAGTAACTTATTAACTGGGTGTTTATAAAAGACAGATGTCTTTTAAATTTCCGGATGGGGTCCATCACACCAGGATGCTCATATTTGGGTTCTGTGGCATCTAAAAGGTTGAAAAGCCCAACTCTAGATAACCTGACGTAATATATATGTTGCATTTTGACATGACCCAGATACATCTCTACGATGTCTCCTAAAGGGCACTTAATCTGGAAAACATCTGATAAATG
Source organism: Pseudorasbora parva (assembly GCF_024679245.1). NCBI lineage: Eukaryota > Metazoa > Chordata > Actinopteri > Cypriniformes > Gobionidae > Pseudorasbora > Pseudorasbora parva. The sequence goes on along the minus strand of NC_090185.1, from coordinate 41,099,985 downwards.
TCTTAGAAAAAGCAGTCTTACATGCATGCTAAATCATAAATATCTTCAAGACATCTGACAGAAAATGTCTTAGGGAGATATTACAGATGAGCAAACACTATAATACATCTTGCAGATGCAAATAAAGACATCAAATGATGTACGTGTGCTATCACGGGAGGTGCCACAACTGTTTGAGGCTGTTACACTGGACACATCAAAGTAAGCAATATAAACTGGGACATTTGTCTTTCTGAATTGGTGCATGATGATGTTATATTGTCACACATTGAATTGCCCTGTTTGCTTCATGATTTAAGAGTCTGAATGCAGTGACTTTTAGCTTGCACTCCTGTAGCAGAAGCTGAAAGTATTTCCCCATGTAACATGTCAGCCGTGGTCCGACAGCAGTGGTTTAAGTAGAGAAAACTTAAATTTTACAAGTTAGTTCAATCAAATTAACTTTTATGAATATTTAGAACTTTCTTTTTTCTTTTGAAATCTCAAAACTAACACATTTTAAATAATCTGAATTGATTCTTTGAGTTTGAGGTTTATGCAGGGCCAGACTGGGACAACATTTCAGACTGGGAAATGTCCCTCATTCAGGCCAACCCATACATCACAACAAATTTTGTGACCATGGAGAACCTATTTTTTGTATGTTCATCACACTTTTTTTTTTTTTTTTTTAAATCCTTAGGCTCATGCTGTGCAAAATAATTAAAAGTTCTCTCTTGAACTGCACCTTCACTTCCCTTTTCCTTTTCATTATCTTCATTTTCCCGGATATCTCTTTGTCTCGACTCTCTCCCTTATGTGTGTTTACTTTTTTTAAAACTTTTGTGTAACCGTCACTTTTTCTTCAGCAGCAGACCATTACACTGTAAAAAAAGGCTCCAATTGAAAAATTTCAAGTGACTGATCACATCTAAATTTTTCAGTTGGCCGAATTAAAATTCTGTGAATCAGAATTTATTTTTTACAGTGTAGGAACAAAACGTCTCGGTTACAAATGTAACACTCATTCCCAGAAGGAAGGGAACAGAGACTTTACATCAGTACTGACAAAATGGAGTTTCGCTTAGAAAGCCAGCTGCCTTCAATCTCAATCAAAACGATCCAATGACATGAAAATGTCATGGGTCTGCGGAATTTGCCTAATGCAACCCCGCCCCACTGCGTGGGTATAAATGGCGTTGCATAGCAGGCACGCATTTTTGTTAGCTGTTGAGGAGCCGAGGCCGACCGCCCGTCCAAAAAAGAGGTACAGCGGATGTGGCATGGGGATGTAACGTCTCCGTTGACTCTCGCTGAAGTGATGGTAACGACCACCGGTGCTGGTAGGCTACTCAAACCCGCCGCGTCCTGTCCAGGAGCCACACGTGGAGGTTCCAGAGGTCAGGACGCAGGTGCCATTTGGTGCCAGAGGGACAGCAGGACAGATCTCGACAGCACCCTTCGCCAGTAGGGTGACCATCTCCGCATGCCTGACAGGGGCATTGCCACCCATCGACGTATAGCGGACTCCCTGAAACTGGGGAGGAGATTCTGCAAACTGAATCGGATAGTCGAGCCTGATGGTGCAGGCAAGTCATTTGGACAGTTTGGGGAGCAATAGCCAGGCCCCCAAAAACTGAACCAAGGGGGTCATGCGAGCCCCAGGCGTACCCGCCATGGGGCTGCGAAGCGGAATGACCAGCCCAGACACGGGAGGCATGGAAGCGGCCCGAGTTGTGGGCGGGGTCGAATTCCGCGCCCTGCCATTGGAGACCAGGGGAGGTGGAGCATGGGAGAGGGCTGGCGACAGAGGGGACCGAGAGTGGCGAGGCACTGAAGCGGCACACACTATCAGTCACGAGAGGTCCTGTCTCTCGCTCCAGTATGGAGATCATTGAGTCTTGATTGCAGCACTGCAATGGTCATGTTACCGCAGTGAGAACATGACGCATCCACGAACGTGCGCTCGGCGCACGCAAGGCCCAAGCCCGCCAAACAGCGATCATGCCTGTCAGACCCACTAACATATCGACCGCACCCAGGAACGAAGCACAGGAGAAACATCTTTAAAAAGACGTGAAGTGTGCAGCTCTATTAGATGCCCAGGGAGAACACACACACCTGCAAAGATCACTGTACAGACCGAACAGGAATGTGGAACTCACTGGAATGCGCCGTATAGCCAAAACTCTGAGGAGACACTCGTCATGAAGAGATACAACGCTTAGGAAGGCAAGAACTCGGCTCCGAAGCAGAAGCATAAATGCGTGACTGCTATGCAACACTGTCTATACCCACGCAGTGGGGCGGGGTTGCATTGGGCAAATTCTGCAGACCCATGACGTTTTCATGTCATTGGATCGTTTTGAGATTGAGATTAAAGGCAGCTTGCTTTCTAAGCAAAACCCCAATTTCATCAGTACTGATGTAACTCGTAGTGTATTGACTGTAAGGGAACTGTCTCCAAGTTGTTGCAGAAATACATGAATGAATAAATAAAAAAATAATTTAAAAAAATACTGTAATTGTTTTGCATAGAATCAAAAAAAAAAAAAAAAAAAAAAATATATATATATATATATATATATATATATATATATATATATATATATATATATATATATATATATATATATTTAAAGGTACATTTAAAGTATCACATTAGGACAATGTTTTGTTGTTGTTTTATCTTAAAATGTCATTGTGTGTCGCAATAATGACAGTGACACATGCCACGACTGGCAAATGCCAATGAAGACCGGATGTGCCACAGATGTGTCAATACACATAGTGACATGAGTCATTGGCTTCTGTGTGTCACATGCCATGTCACTTAATGTTAATACCATAGATAACATACCATACACATAACATAACATACACATAACTATGTTTGATACTGACACTGTCACTCAAATGATACTGCAAGCATAACTGTAACCAGTGTTTATAGTGGCGGATTAATTTTGAACTGTAATCAATCTGACTGGAACTACCTGTGCATTAAATGGTTTTACTGCACACCTTGAGCCAATCAGAATCAAGTATTTAAACAGACCAAGGTATAAATCAAATACAGTCAATAATACAGTAATACAAGTAATACAGTTAATACAATAATACAGTCCGTTGCACTGATTAGGCTTACTTGAAACGGTTTGGCAGACATGCATAGCGTTGCCAGGCAAGACTAACCGTTTCATGATTCTGGAATGATCACTTTAGTGCAATGAGGCAATTATATATAATTAAAAAGTGAATAATATATCATTAAAATAATTTGCCAGCGGGCCAAAACAAAAATGGGTTTATGAACTTGTTTATTTTTAGAAAAAAAATTCAATCTAATTGAAACTGGGTTGGAATTTCTGTTTCCCAGCATGCTTTGCCATGGCACTCAAAAGTGTAAATGCCAAAATTAAGTGTTATTTTGGGCCATATTTCAATGAACTGAGCTCATGGTCTGAAATTCATGGTGCAGGTACACTTCGATCTAAATCCACTATTGCTAGTTTAATAACATTTGGGCAGCAGGGTATGTCAGTTAGAATTTTAGACGGGGTCCAATAACACCCCTTCACAAGGTGTAAAATGATGTCCCCAGAGTGTGTATGTGAGCCCATGTTTCCCCATGTTTGTTAGAAACTGTTCAGCCTTTTGTGTTCAAACCTGAGTCGGACAATGATGGAGAGACTCAAGAAGAAGTGACAACATGTAGAATGAGACAGGACGTTTCTGAAGGGTTTGTTCATTAATTTATGAGTTAACAAATCATTGATTAGCATATTCTGTCATGATAATCTTTAAACCGCTGGTGTGGGAACTGTTCTGCGATGAGCCAGAGAATATCTGCTGATGAAGAGAGAACATAGTTTAGTTTAATTACGGTTATAACTTATGTTGTCATCTTGCTTTTATGGCATAATATAATGCTATTGCATTTGTGTTAAAAAGTACACTGGTGTAATACAAAAAAGTTATAATACTTTGTTACAGTACTTGATCATTTTTTGGGAGAATCTGTACTTTGAGTTTTTATATTTCTGCCAACTTTCACTTAGCCCAAAATATTTTTGCAGCACTTACTATAAAATAAAGTCAGAAGAACACAGACTGAAAGCAAGCATGTTCTCGCTCAAACATGGTTGATTTCATTTTCTGAGATGCATTGGTTGCTATAGCGGATGAAAAGGGTCTGTTGTCATTTCACAGCATGAGAGCGGCCTCTAGAGGCCAAACAAAAAACTCACTGATGCCTTGTGGAGTTTGTTTTGACACTTGACATGAGGCTGTACAGTCACTTCAAAAACTGATTTAAAACATAGACAACAAAATGGTATGTTATATAGTACGCAATATGTTTTCCTATCACTATGAATTAATTTGTCTGTTGACTAAATGCTGCAGTAGTAGAGAACAGCAGTGTGTTTGCCTTCGAGGCTAAGAGGTAGGGGACATAGATAATGGGTATGGGGGGCACTGGCCCAAAAATGGTGCCTAGGGGTTCAATGTTAATACTTTTAGGGGGAATATACCCATGTTAGCCATAATAATAGTAGTCAATGTACTTTAAGTTAAGATGTATTCTGGTTCTGTATTCTGATGTAGAGTGTTTAAAGTCAGCATGAAACAGAAGTTTCACTAGTCATCCCTATATAAGTGAAAATGCTTAAAAAAATAAAAATAAATAAAAACCCTGATTTTGTCATATTTTCATCAGATATCTTGCCTGCATATCTCACCACGAGAAAACATCACACTGCACGTGGCATTTACTGAGGATACAGAAAAGAAACAGAGACATGTGTGGGCTGATATGACGTACGGCAGTAATGCAGGTATGTTTCATATCACCCTGAATCAAATAAACAGGTCTGAGTTCTGGAGAAGACGATCTGATTAAAGGAACTACAGGTGGTGGTTCAACATCCTTGAACAGCCAGTTTACCTCCATAATCTACAGCCATTCACCAAAAATGAAAACACTATAATTATTTACAACTATTTCAGAGACTACTGGCCTCTTTGTTGTTCTGTTCTGTACTGATTTATTTATTTTATTTAATTTTTTGAATAAAGTTTTAGTTAAAATAAACAATACAATACAGAGAACTCTTTCTGGACTCTTTCAATTTAGGTTTCACAAACACACACCAAGCAGATATGATAATCTCAATACTTTTATACAGCAGAGGAAGAAAAAAAATGTGCTGTTTAGAGTTCTCATCTATACTATATGATGTATAGTATAGATCATATAGTATAGATGAGGTATATATATATATATATATATATATATATATACATATATATATATATATATATATATATATATATATATATATATATATATATATATATATATATATATATATATATATATATATATATATATATACACACCCCCCCAAAAAAAAAAAAAAATCTTGTAACTCTTGTGCAACACATGTAGGGCGATGCTTTATTTTGTCTGTGGGGAATTGATTTGCTGGTTGTAGTTTGCTATTGGTGGATCTCATGTGAGTGACAGGTTGCCCCGCCCCCTCGCGCCAGTAAACGTCATCAGAGAAGAGATGTTGTAGTTTCCGTTTACCACTATGTAGGTTTGCCAACTATGATGACTGCTTCTAAGAACCACGGAAATGTGAAAAGTGTCCATTATAAACCCATAGTGATTGCTCAGTAACTAGCTATGCTTCCAAAGTTGTGAATTTAACAAACTAAATTGGAATGTGGCACAAAACATTTGTGAATAAAGCAGCGCTTCCGGCATATGTGTTAAAGAGAACAAAACAGTCACTTCCTTGGAGATTGGCACAAAATATCAGTAATCAAAATGGAAGTGTCTGCAATCAGTCTCTTTTTTACCTCCATCATAAATGACTTGCATTTCAGAGCATCTGAGTAAAAGCTGCCATGTTTTCTTGCTTTGGGATGCTGGTGTTTGGGAACACAATCCTGTAAGATGCTTCCGGAGGGAATTAAACAAAATCGTTCTGATGACAGACTATGGCTCAGGCGTTTCAGAACCAACATATAAGATACTGCGCAATACGATTGATCTGCTGGTTAGTTATCCTATCAGATCTTCTGTTGAGGCAAAGTTTTTTTGTTGAGCACAGATGGATTTATTCTGTAAATGTGTATCCATCATAGTTTATGCCTATATCTTCTTATTGGATAAAAAAGATAATTTATTTGCTTCTTGGGGTTTCCATCTAGCGTTTTTTATGTAATATCTCAAAAATGTGCTTAAAATAGGTGGAGGTAAACTGATTTTTGTTCATTTTTAACTTAACTTTCGTTAGAGTTCATTAATATCAGATTCCTGTTCCATGTCCCCATTGTTTTCAAGAATATTGGAGACATTTTGGTTGTGTGTTCAATTTCACTCCTGGGGTTTGTCCTGAAAGTCAATATGAAATCATCACCTCCAACCACTTTTCACCATCCAATCAATTCCTGATGGAGAAGATTAGGTTAGATTTCAAAAGTAAAATGCATTGCAAACAATATTTCACGCTGACTTTCAAGCCCCATTACATGATGATTATCTAAACCATCAGAAAATAAAAAAGTTATTTGCGGAACTCTTTTGACATTAGCATGTTTCATCCAAATTGCAGCATTTTTCATATGTTCAAATATGTGTTATTATTTATTATTGGTGCTATGAATGAATAATCTGCTATGGTTTTCCAAACACAACGTAAATTGTTCCAGGTCTAACTCTAGTGGACTACTAGATAGCTATCTGTCATTGGATGAAAAGACGCAGTTATTCTCATGGCTGTTTAGCTGGACTCTTTACAAGGTAACCTTTCGCTGAGTAGGGAAATGTGCAGACATTATGGGCGTAGTTTAGATCTCGCAGCATAAATTGCTTTTCATCCTTGTTTAGGAGGAAAAGAAGACATAAAATGCCAGGCTGCTTTTGCTAAGACCCCATCAAATGCTATACAAACATAAGTCAGATTACTTTCCCTCGCTAAAGGATGGATGGCTCGAGTGTTTTGCGCTAAGTGAACAACAAGGCATTTGGAATGGTGTCAGGGAAAGGACATGGTGTGATTAATACTTGATGTTGTTCTGGCACCATTTCTTCAAAAGAAGGCAACTCCAGCTGGTAATGTTACGGATGCAAAAGGGAGCCTCGCTTTATTCGCCAGCAGGGACACATAAATTACTCTTGTAAGAGGCGTTTTGATTTATTTTCCATTGAGGAAAGATAAACTCAGTGCAACCTTTAACAATTTTGACCCATACATTATATTCCATCGTGAATATATGCATTCAGTTAAAACCATTTTCGTCTGCTTTGACTGACAACATTTATATTCTTAAATATTAAATGAACATGAAATAAATATGGACCATATTTACTTTGGTAATCTATGCTATAGGTGTTATTGAGAATGATTTATCTGTGCACATACACACAAATAAATGTAAAATACATACAACAGATTTTAATATTACAAATAATTATTAAAAACTACCAACATTAAATTAATAATTAATCATAATAATTTCATGATTACTAATACTTCAATGATTTATAACTATAAGCTTTAAATATATAAAGCTGTTAATAATATAATATAATAGTATGTTTGAAATTTAAGGTGTCCTTATTAAAGAGTAATTATACATTTAATGAATAGTAATTAACAAGATGTACTTATGTAATATGTAGTGTAATCATAGGGTTAGTTTCATGTAATTACTGTATACATAATTTTTCCATATAATTTATCGAAATTTTGGTCTGCGTAGTCTGAAGATGATCTGATTTGAATTTGATGAAAATGGGGGGAAACGGTCTAGGAGGAGTTATTAGGAGAAAAAAAATATAAAATTGATGGCAAAATTGATATTTTCTATTTTCTCAGCATGACCCAATCAATCAATCAATCAATCAATCAATCAATCAATCAATCAACATTATTTATATGGCACTTTTACGATGACGATTGTTTCAAAGAAGTTTCACAGTGTTAAACAGGACAATATTGTAACAAAATTTGATTTGGCTGTACAGTCGTTCTGGAGAAAACAGTGATGTTATCCGCTTATTTTAATCTATCATAGAGCAACAATGTTGGCAGATCAGTATTATAGTTTATAGAATTAATTTTCCGTCAGCATTTTTCCAAAAACATTTTATGACAGAAAATAAAATAGGATGATGAATCCTCTTACAGTTTATAAGTTATTAGCATACATTTGAGTCCCAATTTGAACAGTTGGTGGCGCTAGAGAGATTGAGTTAGAGACTCCAAATGTAATATGGTGACAGTTCAGACTGTCCTCTATCTGAGCGCCAAATTTCAAATTTCAAAAATTTCCCGCAAGCAGGCTGCCATTTAATAAGAAATAAAATAAGAAGAATGCTAACCGATACAATAGGTGCCTGCACACCTTCAGTGCTTTGACCCTAATAATTAGGTCACTAGCTTGCATTGGAACTAACTACTACCTAACTATAGCTAGCTACTTTAGAGTTATATTAACTTAACAGTACTTTTTGTCTTATTGGCTATAGAAATTATTTTGTAAGTTTTTGTACTTGGTGATACACATAACAATAAATTACTTTAACTTTAACTAATTCAAACTATGAGCAGCTTGTCATTTAACAAAACTACAGACTCAAAACAGCTTCTGCAAAGAAATTTCAAACTCCATTACCGTTTATAAAAGCAGACTTTTGAGATTTTATTAATCTTCCAATTTGTATTCAATGTGAGCATTTACGACAGCTCCCTTTTCAGATTCTAAGATTTGTAACAATGCTCTAATGGATTGCGTGAGATGTTTTCGACAGGTACAGGGAGGTGCGGTGCGGCTTGAGTGACTGAACTTAAAACAGGGCCAAGCCAAACAGCTTCTTATAGGAATGAACCTTGTCTTTGGCAATGCTTAAGAACTCCTCCCTGGAATGATAGGACACTCAGTTTCCCTCCTTATTTGGCTCTGGAGGATTGGGCGAGGTTATCAGTTTTAAACAAGGAGATAAACTCAAAACATACCAGACACCTTCTGGTCAGGATCTGTCAAGTAGTTTTCCAACAACCTTTTTCATTAATTGACTGGTGTCTAGGAAGTTCCTGAACAAATTGCTTAAGGACAGTGAAAACATGAAAGAAAGACTTGATTCTCACTACCTCTTTCACACTCACATTTAACACTTCAAGGTTCTATATGCTTCCATAAGCAACCTTAAACATCCATGGAACCTTTCTATTGAACACTTTACTGATCCCCAAAGGTTCTGTGGGGAACCAACATGGTTCTTTTATGGCATCACTGGCAATTCTAATTTTGGATCCTTTATTTGTAAGATTGCAGACCCCCAAAACAAGGACCTAATTATACCTGTATCTTATTTCTACCATCTGTGAACACGTCTATCAATCAGTCCATCTGAAAGCTGTGCCAACGGGGCTGAAGATGAATATGGTTTTTTGAAATGCTGCGGGTCATTACAGTGAAAAGATAAGGTGAGGAAAGCACCTTTAGAGACTGACGTGCTGCTTAAGAGTGATTAATTGGCCATGTCGGAAAAATGTACACAGAAAGACAAAACAGCTGTTTTCATTTACATAAGCGAGTCAGGAATGTATGCTTAATATGACAGCAATATAGTCTCCAAAGAACCTCAAAAAAACACACAAAAAAATTTGAAACTGTTCAATAAGATAAAGCTATACAAAAGTGCAAAAGTGGTTGTTTTTGAAATATGACATTTCATTGCATGTTTTGAACCTATAATAAGATTGAATATCTTTTGAATTCAAGGTTACCCCAAGGTTATCTAAGAGATGGAGAAAAAAAATAGACTTTCAGTTTCCTCAGGTAATCTCAGAGGGACCAAGATAAGGGCAGGCTGTATGTTTTGGTTTTAAACTTAACTTAACCTTTTTATAAAAATATTCAGTATCTATTCTATTATACTAAAATTGGAAATTCTACAAATATATACAACAAATAAATACTAGTTTATTGGTGTGATGTTGATATACGCAATGGAATCTGTTTGAATTTGTTCAAAATTACATATTAAAAAAATCAGCTTCCAAATATGTTGGATTGCTAAATAAATAAATAAATAAATAAATAAATAAATAAATACTATTAATAATAATAATAATAATAATAATAATAATAATAATAATAATAATAATAATAATAATAATATATATATATACGAAAAAAAATTAAGAGACCACTGCAATTTTTTCTTAAATCAGTATCTACAAGTATGGAAGCCATTCCATTGGATTCCAATGGAATGTCTGTTGAATTCCAACACAGGCACACCTCATTCTACTGAATGAGGAGCTGATTAGGTGATCACCTGAACCAAATCTTATTTAACCCTTTAGGCGCCAGAAGTTTTTTCGTAAAAAGTTCAATTTTGACATCTTAATTTCAAAAGGCTATAAGTGATAAAAGATTTTAACTTTCTGTAAATTAGTGAAATATTAAGGATGACCCAAAGTTTATGTTGGGATTAGATTTTCAATGCATCCCGCCTCCAATGTCCCCCACCTTCTGTATGCTATGTTGCACAATACTGAATGTTCATGTAAATAGTAAATAGTAAACAAACTGGGTAAATCATTACTAATAAATGGTAGAAACAAACTGCATGCATGTAGCGGTTTACCTTTTGCTGTAGAGATTTTCCATTTACTACATACAGTAGGCACATATATAGATTTCATATATGGGGCACATATATATTATATATTTTGCATAATAGCCCCTGGCCCGTGTCACGCTGTGTCTGCTCCTGCTACAAGCAGCGCGTCCAGATCTGCCTCGCGCGGCATCCGAGTGTGCACAGCCACGACCACTATCATTGTCATTTTGACTCCCCACCCTGCCTCCACGTTGCCCCCGAACTGCCCTATTAATACTTCGACCTCGTCTAACATACTCATTGCCATTAGATAAAGTCTCCACCACAATACTGTCGCCACAATTGCAGAGAGGCACGTGGTCAGAAGACGTGCGCTTAATGGCGAGCACGGTAAAAATCTCCCACGGCTGTCTCTTTCCCAACACTAACTCACTTGCTAACTTCGCAATGAACACTCTGACCCTGGGAAACATTTTTCCCACCACTGACATTGGGCAAAGGACCATGAACATTGGGCAAAGAATTCAGCGTTTGTGCTTAGTGTAACGTTAGGGTTAGTTTCACTTTCAGAATCACCGTCATCTCATATTCCCCTTCAGAATCAGGGTCGACGAATAGAAGACCCAACACTTCATTGCGGGTAAGCTTTATTGATGCCATTAAAAAATAATAATAGTAATAATAATCTAATGTAAATACTTGCTGACGTTGACAATGCTCTGATAAAACGGTTTACTCGCACACCAGCTCCGCTTTTGTTTGCACCGATTCAATGCGCTCTTGCTCATAGATTTTGTATATAATTGTGGTGTTTTGAGTCTGGGATGAAGTACGACATGTCTACCATCTAGTGGAGGGGAAGTTGAATGAAATTTGACACCCTATTTGACAAAATCGGCCATTTTATTCAGTGCCGCATCTTGTCGAGTAAACTCGACCGTGGCGCCTAGGGGGTTAATAATTAAAAGTATAAAAGAAACACTTCTGTGGTCATCACTAACCTCTTTCAGTAGGACCAGCTGGAGGGCAAAAACAGTGCTAGTAGTACCTCAAAAGTAATTGGAATCAAAAAATAACCAGTGAACATGCCAAAAAAGTTGCAAAGGAAAGTTTTGAGTGAGGAAAAGAATGTTCCCTTTCAGTCAGTCACGTTCGACGTACGTCGGATGTCACCGAAGAATTGGGATCACTTCAGGGAGCCCCTATCAGCTTCAAGATAAAGAGAATGGCCCAATGGGCCATTGGCATGCATGTTTTGCATATTGCACCCCGCCCCGCAGCACGGGTATAAGGCGGAAGCGATCGTCAAGCACTATTGTCATTCACTTCAGGTCTAAGACAAACACTGCTATTCATCAAGATAGATAGATAGAGAGAGAGAGAGAGAGAGAGAGAGAGAGAGAGAGAGAGAGAGAGAGAGAGAGAGAGAGAGAGAGAGAGAGAGGACGCTCGTGTTGGCGCTACAGCACACAACAGCTCGACCGCATGTTCATTCTTCAGTGAGTGCAAAACACAGGCTGCACTATTCCCTGTGTTTTTGCCGCGGTTGTCCCTGGGTGCTTTAGCACATTTAAAAGAGCGTTTCCTCACAAAAAGAGCAACATGGGTGTGACACTGCGTCTTTTTCCAAGATATCATTTCACCTGTGTGTTTCTGGATGCGGTCGTTCCCTCTCACCCACTGACGGTCACAATCGCTTCCTCATGTGTTTGGGCATTCAACATGCTGAGACGGGGTTCTTGGATAGTTTGTGTTCTCACTGCGGGAATATTGCTATCTCGGAGCTTCGGGAAGGTGGGGTCCCCCTCCACATACCTCAATCTAGTGCTATTCCTGCCCAACAGCAGGATAGACCTACTTCGACGGATGCCCGAGGTGATCTGAGGATTACGTTCAGGGCAAACCCTCCAAGCGGGTCTCCACGGGCCCCTGATCCCTCTCAAGCTCTGCAGCCGGTGGTGCTTCCGAGAGAAGCTTCTGGCCCCTCCCATGGGGGTCCAGTTGTGACTTTCGGGGCACCCGCGGATGAGGAGATATCGATCGCTGCATCGGAGGGAAAGTCCTCGGAGGATGAAGACTCGGCTGTACTGCCTCGCTCTGGGAGAGTGGCGACGGTCGAGTCGGACCCCGAATTGACGGCTATGCTTTCCTGGGCCGCCGAAAAGGTTGGGTTTGATTGGAACCCTCCACCATATCCAGAGCCTTATAGCCTGGATGACATGGAGCTAACCACAGGAAGGTAATTCAGCCTGCTCAGGCCACTGCTAAGCCAGGTGGCAAACGCCGTCGTAAGAGAACCTGAGACGGGCCGCCCAGAGATGGAGGAGACTGCTCTTCAGGAGATAGCAGCAGCACCACTCCTTCCCCTGGAGGAGGGCCGGGGGAGAATCCTTTGTTCTTTTGTTTCTGTTCTCCAAATTGTCAAAGAAAGAGCAGTTTCCAATATCTCTGGGTGCTAGAGGGAGTGTCTGTTGATGAACGACGCTCAGATGCCTCGTCACCCTCAGACACCTCTCTGTTCGCCAGCAGAGGGTGTCAACTGTCGGGACAAACTAAAGTGGCCGTCCCTCACTCGCTCACCCCCTCAGCAGAAGCAGGTAAGTGTTGCACGGCGCATGCAGACCCTACTTCGGGCCACCACCAGGCCGTCTGAGTCGGGTTCCGGCATGCCACCTTGCTGCCGATGAGCTCTCACTTCAGCAGGTGCTCCCGGGAGAGTGGAGACTCCATCCCCAGGTGGTCCAGCTAATATGCAGCCGCTTCAGGACCACACAGGTAGACCTGTTTGCTGCCCCGGACTCAGCCCATTGCCAGTTGTTGACCCTCGGCACGGATGCCCTGGCACACACCTGGCCCCAGGGCCTACGCAAGTATGCGCTTCCCCCAGTGAGCCTTCTCGCACAGACACTGTGCAAAGTCAGGAAGGAGGAGGAGCATGTCTTGTTGGTAGCTCTGTATTGGCCCAACAGGGCTTGGTTCCCGGAACTAGTGCTCCTCGCTACAGTACCTCCGTGGCCCATTCCTCTGAGGAAGGACCTCCTGACAGGGTACCCTTTGGCACCGCATCCGGACCCTTTGGAAACTCCATGTCTGGTCCCTGGACAGGACACGGAGGTTCTAGGTGGTTTACCACAGGATGTAGTGGACACCATCACTTCCACTAGAGCTCCCTCTACGAGACGTCTCAATGCGTTGAAGTTGAACCTGTTTGTCGACTGGTGTTCTTCTCACCAAGAAAACCCCCGAAAGTCGGTTCAGTGCGTTCTTTCCTACAAGAGGGTTTGGAGCGAAGGCTTTCTCCCTCCACCCTCAATGTGTATGTTGCCATTATTGCTGCAAATCACAGCATGGTAGATGGTAAGTCCTTAGGGAAGCACGACCTGATCATCAGGTTTCTGAGGGGGGCGAGGAGAAATCCGCCTCGCCCTCCCTCTACCCTCATACCCTCTTGGGACTTAACTCTGGGGCTTACCGCACTACAGAGAGTGCCCTTTGAGCCTTTGCAGTACTGCTTACTGCACATTGGCCTCCATCAAGAGGGTAGGGGACCGGCAGGCATTTTCCATTTGTCAACCAAATGTAAGTGTAGCATTACTAAATTACATAAAACTATATTTTTTATGATGCCACTGTTAGTTGTTTAACCTCACAAGTACATGTCATAAAATTCATGATAAAAAAAAATGCTTTTAAATGTGGAAAAGTGGAAAATGTATTCAGTTTGTAAAATATTAATTTACAAACTTAATTTACAAAATTTACAACAAATTAATTAAATTACAACTTTATCTCCAATTATGGGGTGTCAACCATCTCCAAAAAGTCAAATAAATAAATAAATAAATAAATAAATAAATAAATAAATAAATAAATAAATAAATAAATAAATAAATAAATAAATAAATAAATACATTTTGGACAGTAACATGTGACCTGTAAATATATAAATAAATGCTAAGTTGTAATTTACAGCTATTCCTAAATTCAGAACTCCATTACTTGAGTTTTCAAACTTATCTTATTCACAAAAAGAGGCCATCATTTAGTCCCAGCATGCAGCAAACACTCGAACAAGACAGTGTCATCCATTCCTGTGTCCTCCTTAGAAAAAAAAATATTGACTTAGTGCCCGAATATAAGACAAAGACTGTGGTGAGAATTGATTTTATGTCATTGAATGAGGAACAAGCTTTAGACTGGTACCATCTTTAGCATTTCGAGAACACTTACATCATTAACGCCAGAGGAACGAACCACTTGACTTAAAGTTTAGTATGAGAATGCCTACAAAGATCCTGCATTAGTGAGAGATTAAGAAGATTAGAAGCATCTATTTGATTTTGATATGCGTGGTTGGCATACTTGTGCCGGCGTTTTCTGGGTGAGTTACTCACAGAGGATATATTCCTGCTGTTGTTTTTTCTCCCAAAAGTCTTAGTCATAGATCCATATTCACTTGAGAGATTCAGAACACACTGTTCTTTACTAGACAGGAGCATATAATGCTAATTAAAAATAAAGATGTTTTGGAAACAACATATGTCAGAAAAGAGAGCTTCTTTACTCCTGAATCACTTTTGAGCGGAGCTTATAATTATAATTAAAGATTTCGAATAGTTTGGATTACACAACTTTTGTGTCTCAAGTAATTCTGCATGATATTATGCATGTATAATTAATCTTTACTCTTTTATGACATTGCAGGAAAGGTGATTATCCCAATATGCAATTAGACTTAATACTTTATTAGAAAACACACCTATATTCTTATTCCAAATTCGACAGTGAGATTTTCATTTGACTCCAGTGATTGTTTAAGTCACTGAAGATCCCCCCTCCCCCTCCATTTGGAAATGTAAAATATTTTTCTTTATGTATAAAAATGTTATATGCATGTAGTTTAACAACTTATAACTACAACTACGGTGAAGCCACAAATGAGGTCATGCTTTATTTCAAATCTGAGGCTGTTATGTCCAAAATTAAGAATTTCATGAAACATTTTCTCAGACCATGTTGGATTTTTTTTTAGAGATGATTTTATCAAATAGGTTTGTTGGCCTGCATACACTTTTGCAGTCTTTTGTCTAATGTCTGGCAAGGAGAACAGCTCAATCAATGCTACAATGTGCTCACTCAATGACCGTTTCACACCTTTGAATGTATGAGAAGTAATCATTTTAATTATTCTTTTGTTGTGATTTTTTTTTAACAGCCATTATTCATGTATGCCTGTCTAAATGGCCCATTAACAGTGCAGTATTTAATTTAGTAGTCGACATATTATCTGAAGTCTTTCTAAAAGAAAAATAAATAAAC
Organism: Pseudorasbora parva; assembly: GCF_024679245.1. Taxonomy (NCBI): domain Eukaryota; kingdom Metazoa; phylum Chordata; class Actinopteri; order Cypriniformes; family Gobionidae; genus Pseudorasbora; species Pseudorasbora parva. The sequence continues at coordinate 41,084,039 of NC_090185.1, read as the reverse complement.
TAAAAGCACATTATGTGAATTATTGTAACAAAATAGACAAAGTTCGTGGTCCAACAGGTGCAATAGAGTTTTAGTTAGCATCAAGCGACATAACAATTTAAAAGATTAAAATTACACCTTCACACTATATGTCACTTTAGACCACCATCGAGTGTTGCTATAACACCTGTTATAGCAGTTATAATGTAAACATCCATTATTGATATAAAACCAAAATCACATGAAACCTTATTCCATAGTTATCGTGTGTTTATTAGCTTCTTAGTTCATGCGTAAAAATGTAGAATTGGCTTGTTCTTCACAGAGACAGAATGAGGAAGTGTCCACACAGGAGGAGCGCGTTATGCAGAGGGCAGTGTTGACCACATAAGATTATTGACAGCTCGCCTGAGCAAATGAACCCCTGATGACTCATATCTGACGCATATTATAAAGAGGAGACATGGAGAGAGCTCTGTGCATGTTTCAATTATTTCAGCTCAGATAATTCAGTTAGAAATGAATAGAAATGGTATTCTCTATGACAAGATATTTTGCAAACATGTGATAATAAATCAACAATTCTCCAAATATGAGCACTTTTGAACTACGATCTAAACTGAAAGCTGTTCTTTGAGAGCTGGTGACAAGGTGTATAGTTGTGTTAGTACTTGATAGTTACACAGTTTGACATTTCATCATCTTAGATGTTATCTTTGCCACTCATCACTTGATGTTACCCTTGTCACTTATAATTACAGCTATTGTAATATAATTATTCAATCAATCAACACACTTTACTTTGATGCTTGTTTTGGAAAATTATGATATGTGCAAAAAGCAAAATGTTTTTTATTGTAAGTAATATATCAATGTAGACTCTTTACAGTTTCAAATTAATGTATTGCTTTTAGCTGTATGACCGTAAATGCCGGTGTATTTTAAGTTGATATCACTGCTATATGAAAAAATAAAAATAAATAATAATAAAAAATAATCCAACAGTAAAATGAATTGAATAAATTAAAATATGATTTAACCAAAACCACATATATTACAAAATGTTTACACTCGGAATATGATGGCTGTAAACAAATCTGTAATTACAACTGTTTGCTGCTATGACTTTCTGTATTTGGTTTATTTTACTGCTAGGTTTGACAATATCCCCACCTGTAATCTTCCTCCAGCCTACCAACTGCAAAAAGAGCAAAAATCTGAATGTACCACAATCAAAATTAATAAGCTAAGGAGGACAAACACTGGCAATTTACTCAAGGTGAGGTGAGAAGTGCGGTAAACTAGTTTATCTTGTGGCTTCTTGCTTTGTCATTTTTTGTGGTGATAGATGACAGCACAATTGAAGCAAAATATTCATTAAGCATATGAGAAAGTCAAAAGAGTGGACAGATATGCAGATCAAAGCAGCGCCTTCCACGCTGCACTGTCACATGCAAAAAGACTTTAATCTCCCAGTTGCAATATTGAATTAATTAGTCTCGCAGTCTAGCGTGAGAACTGTAGACTTGCATGTCTTGGCATGTCTGAGTGTGAGGGAACGTTTATGAATTCCACATAATTACAGGCATGCGGTTGTGTTGTCTGTTTATGTCAGGAACCTCTGAATTGACACACGTCCAAGTTTTGTTGAAGCAAATTTGGATTATGTTAAATGTGCTGTAAGCAACTTTTTTAACAAGCGTAAAATGTCTCTATTACCTGACAGATATGACTGAAATAGCTGTTCAAGGCTCTGTAAACACCCAAAAAGCATCAGGGGAACAGCATGTTCTTGTAATATATTGATCAGAAAAGTAGTCATTTAGAAACAATGCCCATTCAATCATTATGAGCATCTGGGTCAAGAGTTCTGAGTTTGACAGGAAAGGGGGCAAATTGTTGAAATAAGCAAAATCAAGTGGTTAAGGTTTGGCTGATTAACCAGGTAACATTGCTGGTGGATGCAGTAACTACAACTTTGCCATTTAGTATACTTATAGAAAGTGTTTAGAATACATTTATAGGGATTTTAGATGTATAATTTAGTATAGGTTGTATACACTGAAAGCCCTTATGCTCAAAATAATTAATTGGTTTGACTAGAGCCAACTTAAGTTAAACAAATTAGTTATTAGTATTTTAAAAACTTTTTTTTTTCCCTTTGACACATTTTAAGTAATCTGAATTATTTCAGTGTTTTGAGTTTTATGAAAGTTTCTTTTCATTTAGAAAATCTTAAATTGAACCGAAACTGGACTGGAATTTCTATTTCACAGCATGCTAAAATTATTTGTTATTTAATGTGTTTTAGGGGAGATTTAGTAGTGTTTTGTTATTTTTATTTTTTATATATTTTTTTTAATTTAGAAGAGTCTCTGTTGTGTTGATTTTTTTAGGTTTACAGTCATGATGAGTGGAGCGTGAGTTTAGTTTGAGAACAAATATATTTAACTTTAATAAATTTAGGCAACATATTTGGGTTTTCAATGTACATGTCATATGGCATATGTCTATGCCTTGAAGCTAACTGAATCAATGCAGCTATAACATGTTGAAATCATCACAAACAACTCTAAATTATTCCTCATTTGAGTCTTTATGAGCTTGTTTACCCATGTATGGGCTCTGATCCAGTAATAAATTCAGAAGATGAAATGAGTCTTTATACCTGTAAGCAGTTTATATGGATTGCACCACTCATGTGTGCTAGTTTGAGGTTAGACGCTAATCTAGCCAACCACTAAAGTGGATCTCACCATCAAATCTCTAAACAGCCCTTGGCATGACAGCACTTTACGAAGTCAGTCTTTCCGGTATGACTACAAGTTTTACATTTTACACATTGCACAAGAACCTATGTGCATGTTTTGGGGTTTGTGGGTTAATTTAATCTGCAATTACAGTGTCTGGGAAGCTACTTTGAAATTGAAACTATCCTAAGCTATGCATTAATGAAAGCTGATACAACTACAGTCGAGAATAAACTATTATTATTTACTCTACAAACTACTAACAAAAACTCAGGATTATACAAACCCAACTCCAAAAAAGTTGGGACACTGTACATATTGTGAATAAAAAAGGAATGCAATAATTTATAAATCTCATAAACTTACTTGCATCACATACAGGAATACTACTGTAATGGAAATAACAACATGGGCTCAGGAATACTTCCCGAAAACGGCGGTGAATTCAATCAACATTCATCCACCATTCATATTCCTATTCAAAGAAGTCATATCTAATAATGCAGAACACAAAAAACACACAGGTGTTTTCTCTGGGCCAAGGATCATTTAAAATGGACTGTGGCAAAGTGGAAAACTGTTCTGTGGTCAGACGAATCAAAATATGAAGTTCATTTTGGAAAACTGAGACGACAAGTCATCCAGACTAATGAGGAGAAGCACAACCCAAGTTGTTCTCAGCGCTCAGTTCAGAAGCTGCATCTCTGATGGTATGGGGTTGCATGAGTGCGTGTGGCATGGGCAGCTTACACATCTGGCAAGTACGGTGGCCCAGTAGTGCAGCCGTACTAAATTAAACCACAACACAACGAAAGTGCTAGCCTAGAAATCTAGACGCACCCTAGCGGCAGCAAATTTAATTTGCCCGCAAGTGTCGTCTAGGAACTCTCAATACCATTCTGAGCTGTGTTCCTCAAAATCTGGACGGCCCAATCACATCATGTATAGATTTGGCGGGCGGGGCCATAATGACGACGGCCGAGTTGTGTTTGCGTGCTTCTAGTAAACACAGAAACTGGCGAACGGCGGTGGTCTTTCTAATCAGCTCTGACCACGACTCTGGAAGACTTGGAGTTAAGCTTTTCTCTGAGAAAAGAACAAAGAACGGCACTGAAGTCATTCTTAAAAAGGGAAGATGTGTTCGTAGTTTAGCCGACCGGATACAGCGAATGTTTAATCTGTCAGCGAGCTCCGCTTCACCTTCGTTGCTCTGGTTGGTGGTATCGCTATCCTATCGCGTGCAGAGGGAGTTTGAAAGACAACCGTTTATCCCGCCCCTCGGATTGAGCTGCCAATGGTGAGTTTCCAGACCAAACATCTTGATGTGGGTCTGGCTTGTCAGGCTACGAAAGTGCCACAACACAATAGAAATGAGCCACAACACAACGAAAACGCCTCAACACAACGGAAACAAGCCACAACACAAGGGAAATGCTCCCAACCACGAGGGGGCTCTTGGAGTGCGGTAAAATGTGTTTTCCTTGCCATTGTTCTTTAGATTGGCCAGTCTTACAAAGATATAAACACTAAAATCAGTTTTAAGTGTGCAACTATTGTATATTGACATGAAATATCAATTCAAAATCACCTACATGAATTATAGGTGCATATTTATACTTCACGGCGCTTGATGCCCAAGGGAATGTCTGCCAATTTCACCAGCAATTGAAACATAATTTGTATGAATTAAAATTACTTTTAACATTTAAAAACAGACATGTTAAAGGGGTGTTTGCATGCGATTTTACTTTTTTAAACATTAGTTAGTGTGTAATGTTGCTGCTCGAGCATAAACAGTATCTGCAAAGTTACAGCGCTGAAAGTTCAATGCAAACGAGGATACATTTGGCCATCTAACCAATCTGAGACCGTTTTTCGGAGGGATGGGCTTCATAAAGGCAGGAAGTAAATGAACCGTTCAAAGGACAGTGGAGAAAGCGGTGTGGAATAAAGGGAGAATGTAAGAAAAATACAGCATTTTTCACCCTTTGTTGCTCTTCATTTAGGGGCTGCATTGGTTTGTCACATCTGTTCAGTGTCTGGCACTCTGTGGGACTTTTATGTTGAAGTTATCTGTGCATTTTTCTGTGTCCTCTTTCCTGTGTAGTTTGTAGTTCTTGTAGTTTTTTATGTTGATTAGTTTTCCCAGGTGTTTCCCATTTACCACTCCCCTTGTTATCTTATTAGCCTTGTTCCCTGGTGTGTATTTATACCTCTGTGAATCAGTTGTTCTCTGTCGGTCATTGTTTGCTGTTATGCAGGTATTTCGCAGTTTTCTGCTCCCCGTGTTTTCTTTTCGTTTGCTCAGTGTTATTTTGTTCCTGATTTTTGATTGTTTTGGTTATTAAATTTCCCTGCATTTGGATCCCGCTTCTCTGCCTGCCGTCCCCGTTCCGTGACAGAATGACCGACCCACTTATGGATCCAGCGGGGAGATTAGTGCAGCTCCAGCAAGGAGAGCTCAGCACCAAGGACTTTGTGTGTGAGTTCATCAGGTTGGCTCGTCTGACTCAGATGGGCGAGGCATGCCTGATGATCCTCTTTCGGAGGGGATTGTCAGAGCCCCTCCGGTCATGCATGCCTGACTGGGATTCTGATGGGTCTTTGGAAAGCTACGCGGCTCATGCTCTTAAGCTATGGGACTGGATGGTGGTATTCACCAAGTCGGAGATCCCGGTGGCCAGGGTCTCGGTGGAGGAGGTCCCAAGTCCAGGGGTCCCTGTGCCGGTGGTCCCTGTGCCGGTGGTCCCAGTTCGGGTGGTCCCAGTTCGGGTGGTTCGTGGTCAGGTGGACCCTGTGCCGGTGGTCCCAGTTCCGGTGGTCTCTATGCCAGTGGATCGTGTTCCGGTGGTCCCGAGTCTGGAGATCCCGAGTCCTGACACAGCCAGGAGGGCTGTGCTGGGATTCTTTGTGACAGCGGTACTACGTGCTTGGGAGAAACACAGGATCTCCTCTGGGGACTCAGGGCTTGTTTCTGAGCAGCCTGCGGTAGTCTTGGAGGAGTGTCCTGAGCTGACCAAGTGCATTCCCTTGCCGTGTCCGGCCCGGGCACAGAGTCCGGAGATGGCTCCGGCCCGAGCACAGAGTCCGGAGATGGCTCCGGCCCGAGCACAGAGTCCGGAGAGGGCTCCGGCCCGAGCACAGAGTCCGGAGAGGGCTCCGGCCCGAGCACAGAGTCCGGAGAGGGCTCCGGCCCGAGCACAGAGTCCGGAGAGGGCTCCGGCCCGAGCACAGAGTCCGGAGAGGGCTCCGGCCCGAGCACAGAGTCCGGAGAGGGCTCCGGCCCGAGCACAGAGTCCGGAGAGGGCTCCGGCCCGAGCACAGAGTCCGGAGAGGGCTCCGGCCCGAGCACAGAGTCCGGAGAGGGCTCCGGCCCGAGCACAGAGTCCGGAGAGGGCTCCGGCCCGAGCACAGAGTCCGGAGAATTCACAAGCCAACTACCAGTCTGTGCCCCAGCCCAGCAGCCTGCTGTATGCACAGACCTATGACCAGCCTGTGCCGCCCTGGCCTCCTGAACTGTTTGGGCTGCCCTGGCCTGTCCCTCCAGTCCCGCCCGATCTGCCCCAGGTCCTATCCTGCTTCCAGTGTCCGTTCCTGACCCTCCATCCCTCCCCCTGTTCCGCCACCGCTTCACCTCCCTCCGTGACTGGTTCTGGAGTGTCTGGAAGCCACTCCTTTGAGGGGGGGTAATGTCACATCTGTTCAGTGTCTGGCACTCTGTGGGACTTTTATGTTGAAGTTATCTGTGCATTTTTCTTTGTCCTCTTTCCTGTGTAGTTTGTAGTTCTTGTAGTTTTTTATGTTGATTAGTTTTCCCAGGTGTTTCCCATTTACCACTCCCCTTGTTATCTTATTAGCCTTGTTCCCTGGTGTGTATTTATACCTCTGTGAATCAGTTGTTCTCTGTCGGTCATTGTTTGCTGTTATGCAGGTATTTCGCAGTTTTCTGCTGCCCGTGTTTTCTTTTTGTTTGCTCAGTGTTATTTTGTTCCTGATTTTTGATTGTTTTGGTTATTAAATTTCCCTGCATTTGGATCCCGCTTCTCTGCCTGCCGTCCCCGTTCCGTGACATGGTTGTCTTCCCAGTCATAAGTGATCGGACACCTACAAATGTAACTTCCTCCACCCCAGCAAAACCAATGCAATTTATTTTGCTTCAATAATATTTTTTCTTTTTAATTTTGTATTTTGAGATGATTTGATGGTATTTTTTAATATTTATGCAATAATTATGGTCTATTTATGCCATTTAAAATTAGATATTTTTATTTTATTTTTTATTTTTATTGCAGTGTTTTAGGTTAAAATAGAGACAAGAATATTTGAAGGCAGATTAGCGCCCTCTTTTGGAATTATTTAAGAAATTATGAAACCATGGGTATAATCCACTAGAGGTCTCTACAGAGGGGCTTGCGAATTCCCTAGTTTACTTTAGAACACATTTTTAAAAAAAATTGTTAGATGGATGTGAATATATTTTTAAAAGATATCAAAGACTATTTATTAGATGTAATTTTTTTATAAGAAATTGTGATTTATTTATTTTTGTTTGTGTCAGTCTATGAAAGGCTGATGACAGAGCGCTGTTTTCATTTCTGCATTTAACTTACACGTCTTGCGGCGATAGGCATAATAATTCATTTTTATGGAGCTGAAATTAATTCAATGTTTATTATAAAACATTGAATTGTTATATAATGTTAAATGTTATATAGCAGACGTTAATATAATTTAAGGAGTTTTAAACGAGTCGGTCTTGTTTACTGACTAGCCTAACTTATAGGCTGTTCTGGAACAACAACTCGATGAGAGAACGGCTGAACTCGACCGAGCATAAACACAGAGACAGAAATAAGTTTGGTGCTTTTATTTCCAACATGCTCTCATTCATGGCATAATAATTCAATTTCACGGAGCTGTAATTAATTAGATGTTTATTATATTAATGTTATATAGCAGACGTTAATATTATTTAAGTTTTAAACGAGTCGGACTTGTTTAAATTCGGTGACTAGCCTATATGCTGGAGCAACAACTCGGTGAGAGAACAGCTGAATGCGACTGAGAATAAACACACAGAAAGAAATAAGTTTCGCTGCTTTTATTGCCAAAATGCTCTCAATTATGGCTGTTTTATTTAATTCATGTGAAGTGACATCTTTATTGTGACATGACGGATTACCTGACTGACTCTGTCAGTGAGTTCGTCTCTACTTAGTGCCAAGTTTAAACTATACATAACCTCAAATAAGATGTTATGAGATGATGATATCTCAATTGTGCATTACTGTTATGTTAAACAAAGTTTATTAATTAAGGGATGCAGGCTATTTTACCTTTGAACACCGCTGTTGACTCATTTCCCCTCAGACGCAGTCCTTTAATGGTAGCCTGACAAGCCAGAACCACATCAAGATGTTTGGTCTGGAAACTCACCATTGGCAGCTCAATCCGAGGGGCGGGATAAACGGTTGTCTTTCAAACTCCCTCTGCACACGATAGGATAGCGCTACCACCAACCAGAGCAACGAAGGTGAAGCAGCTTGATGATAGATTAAACATTCTCCGTATCCGGTCGGCTAAACTCCGAAAACATCTTCCCTTTTTAAGAATGACTTCAGTGCCGTTCTTTGTTCTTTTCTCAGAGAAAAGCTTAAGTCTTCCAGAGTCGCTGTCAAAGCTGATTCGAAAGACCGCCGCCGTTCGCCAGTTTCTGTGTTTACTAGAAGCACGCAAACGCAACTCTGCCGTCTTCATTATGGCCCCGCCCGCCGACTCTATACACGACGTGATTGGCCCCTCCAGATTGTGAGGAATACAGCTCAGAAGGGTATTGAGAGTTCCTAGACGCGTCTAGATTTCTAGGCTACTTTAATGCTTGTATACAATTCTCAAAAAGTCCACAAGATGGGGCCATTTATTCGAAAATCCGATATTACAAAACTGATACCCGATTATGGGAAAATGCTTAAATATCAGGAAAAATATCAGGAATCCGATATATCGGCAGATAGTTTAATTCCATTGTATTGTGGTGATTTCGTTGTGTTGTAGTTTAATTTAGTACGGCTGAACTACTGGGCCACCGTAGGAATTGCACCATCAATGCTGAAAATTATATACAAGTTCTAGAACAACATATGCTTCCATCCAGACGTCGTCTCTTTCAGGGAAGGCTGTGCATTTTCCAATATGACAATGCCAGACCACAAACTGCATCAATTACAACATCATGTCTGCATAGAATAAACATCCAGGTATTGAAATAGCCAGCCTGCAGTCCAGATCTTTCACCCAGAGAAAACATTTGGCGCATCATAAAGAGGAAGATGTGACAAAGAAGACCAAATGACAGTTGGGCAACTATAAACCTGTATTAGACAAGAATGGGATAACATTCCTATTCCTAAACTTGAGCAACTTGTCTAATTCTCAGTGCCTATCAATACATTTTTAAGATCACAAGTTGTAGCTCATTGGTAATGTTAATCCATTAACTAATACTAACAAATAAGACCTTATTTTAAAGTGTTAACAATAAACATCCTAAAATATATATTTTTTAAATTAAGTTTGTAAGAATGTTCCTAAGAGTATTATATTATATTATTGTAATAAATGTTCTTGTAAGCAAGGAGGAAGAAGGCAGGGTCCGCATGTCTGGGACTCGTGGCTTTTATTTGAACACTTTTGAAACACATAAACATGCGCACACCGCGCTCACTATAATCCAGTCTCATATAACTTGTACACCACAACAAGATTGTAGTCTCTGTAGTCTGAGCCCAGCCACGAGTGTCCAGTCTGCATCTCTCTCCCTGTTGCCTGTTCTCTGCTGGCGTATATATCCCGTCTCTTCACTCCAATCACTGCAGTCAGACACAGGTGTTCATCATTATGCACTTGACCTACTTACTCACCATCACTCACCTGGTTCTTTCTCTCCGTGCAGACCTCGCTAAACCACACCCCCTCTGCCACAATTTTATTATATTATATTATATTATATTATATTAATTATATTATATTATATTATATTATATTATATTATATTATATTATATTATATTATATTATATTATATTTAGTGTAGGGGTGTCCCCGACTAAGGATTTACACATTCGAATCAGCATTTTCTAATCTCTCTATGGTCGACCGATAGTCGAATCATCTATGTGTGTGTAAACCATAGACCGGAAAAAAATAAACGGTATAAACGGTTTGGGAAGGGCAGGACACTAGTCAGTAGGAGGCTAAGACTAATTTTATTTTACTTTACACATGGCACACAGCCACCACTTTTAATAAATTGATCAAAACTAGGCTACACTACACATTCGTAAATTAACCGTTCTCTCATAACATTTAAAAGCCACTATCGAAACATCGCGCCGTGTTTTAGGTATCTCATACTGGACTGAAGCTCAGCGCCGTGTCTCAGGTATCTCACACCGGACTGAAGCTCAGCGCCGTGTCTCAGGATCTCACACCGGACTGAAGCTCAGCCTCGTGTCTCAGGTATCTCACACCGGACTGAAGCTCAGCGCCGTGTCTCAGGATCTCACACCGGACTGAAGCTCAGCGCCGTGTCTCAGGATCTCACACCGGACTGAAGCTCAGCGCCGTGTCTCAGGTATCTCACACCGGACTGAAGCTCAGCGCCGTGTCTCAGGATCTCACACCGGACTGAAGCTCAGCGCCGTGTCTCAGGTATCTCACAGCGGACTGAAGCTCAGCGCCGTGTCTCAGGTATCTCACACCGGACTGAAGCTCAGCACCGTGTCTCAGGTATCTCACACCGGACTGAAGCTCAGCGCCGTGTCTCAGGTATCTCACACCGGACTGAAGCTCAGCGCGTGTCTCAGGTATCTCACACCGGACTGAAGCTCAGCGCCGTGTCTCAGGATCTCACACCGGACTGAAGCTCAGCGCCGTGTCTCAGGTATCTCACACTGGACTGAAGCTCAGCGCCGTGTCTCAGGTATCTCACACCGGACTGAAGCTCAGCGCCGTGTCTCAGGTATCTCACACCGGACTGAAGCTAAGCGCCGTGTCTCAGGTATCTCACACCGGACTGAAGCTCAGCGCCGTGTCTCAGGTATCTCACAGCGGACTGAAGCTCAGCGCCGTGTCTCAGGTATCTCACACCGGACTGAAGCTCAGCACCGTGTCTCAGGTATCTCACACCGGACTGAAGCTAAGCGCCGTGTCTCAGGTATCTCACACCGGACTGAAGCTCAGCGCCGTGTCTCAGGTATCTCACACCGGACTGAAGCTCAGCACCGTGTCTCAGGTATCTCACACTGGACTGAAGCTCAGCTCCGTGTCTCAGGATCTCACACCGGACTGAAGCTCAGCGCCGTGTCTCAGGATCTCACACCGGACTGAAGCTCAGCGCCGTGTCTCAGGTATCTCACACCGGACTGAAGCTCAGCGCCGTGTCTCAGGTATCTCACACCGGACTGAAGCTCAGCGCCGTGTCTCAGGATCTCAACACGGACTGAAGCTCAGCGCCATGTCTCAGGATCTCACACCGGACTGAAGCTCAGCGCCGTGTCTCAGGTATCTCACACCGGACTGAAGCTCAGCGCCGTGTCTCAGGATCTCACACCAGGCAGACGTGAACATTATATACGCGTGAGCTCAATTTTGAATCGACTTCTGACAGAATAGCTGCACGATGATTATATCTTGTAGCACAGGGTGAAATCAGTATGTACATTCACGATTTGAGAGAAATATACATTTAATCGAATGCCGCCGTCGGTGAATATGTGTTTGAATTTTAAAGGCTGCGACATGTCTTTATAACACTAATATTGAGCACCCCCAAAATGGTATGATCCTCGTTTCATAACACCCGCAAAGATTTGACCATGAGATCAGTGGTCGAATCCAGTCCTGCATATCGATACATCGAATCTTCGACTATTAGGGGTCACCCCTAATTTAGTGCTGTCAAAAATAGCATGTTAAGGCATGCAATTAACTTTTTCAGTGTAACATGTTAAGAATATTTAATGCAGCTCTGACTATGAGACACACACGATGCTCAGAAAGACAGAACAGCACTAGAATCCAGTCCTCTTTCACGCTTGAATGAACAATAACACAGAATTATGCCAAAATGCCAGTTTGTTGAGTGTTCTGATAAGAGCAGTCTTAAATGAGTTAAATAACTTGAACTTAAGGAGCTAAGGGAAAATAGGATGCATGTGACAGCCGACACTAACACAGAAGAAAGGAACTGAGAAAATGTTAGATTTAATTAGGATTAAGCTATATTTCCTTTATAATTTATGCAGATAAGAAAGGTGTTGGGGATCCTACTAACACACCAGGGATGCTGGCCCTTCCAGCGCTCTGCTTGAGCTCACTGAACCGCCCCCTTGTTGGAGCGGGACGTTAGGCCTATAAGGAGAGAAGGTCAGTCAATGCTGTTCCTACAAGACCCACTCAGTGTTACTATTGGATAAGGCTGGGAAAGCGTGCACATCTGGAGAGATATGGAGATGCTGTGGAGTCAAATCATTCAATGGAAGAAGGACTAACCTAGCAAGGTAGTGCAACATATGGCAGTCTCTGGGGTGGTTCCAACCTGGTCGCAGGGGGGAAAGAACACCTCCAGAGACGACAGAACAGGCCCTGTCAGTGGAAAGACACGGCATTAGCCAAGTAGGGTAGCAGATACTGTGGAGGAATACACATTTAGGGCTGCCGTAGGAACAGCTACATCTAGATAACCAGATTATATACATTCCACATGCATACGGGTGTAAGCCTAGCATCAGATGGCTGCAATGTCTGTCGCAAAGGGGTAACAAAGGAGCTAGAGAGAGTTAGTCATGCCCAACACAAATGGAGACAATAGACACACAAAGCTGACCTAAGGGTGGGAATGGTGTTGCAAGCCAACACTAGAATGGGCACTTAGTGCTACCGGCCACTGGGGGCGAGAACACGGGACAAAACCGGCTCTACACAGAGGCTATAGAATCTAGCGAACGTGTTAGGTGTCGCCCAGACCGCAGTTCTACATATGTATGTCAGCCAGGCGCCTTGACCCAGCGTCCAGGATTAAAGTCACACTCCTAGGTGATTGAGCTCACTACCTGAACAGGCAAGGCACGTCTTGGGACTGGTAGGCCAAGATGATAGCATCCACTATCCAGTGGGCTAACCTCTGCTTTTTCAGACAGTCTTTGCCTTCTGCTGTCCTCTGTAACAGATGGAGAGCTGCTGTGAGGTCCTAAAGCTCTGAGTTTGATCCACATAGCCACGAAGAGCGCGGACGGGACATAGCAAAGCTAGGGCTGGTTCTGCCTCTTCCGAAGGCAGCGCTTGCAGGTTCACCACCTGGTCCCAGAAGGGAGTGGTGGGAACCTTGGGGACATATCCTGATTCGCTGACCGGAAGTGCGTACAGGTCTCCTACCCTCTTGATAGAGGCCAATGCAGTCAAGAGTTCTGTCTTCATGAACAGGATCATTAGTTCTATGGACTGCAAATGCTCAAAGGGAGGGCTCTGAAGTGCCCTGAGCACCAGAGCTAAGTCCCAAGAGGGTACCAATTTTGAGGAACTGAGGAAACGCATACTTGCGAAGGGCCCCTGGGCCAGCTGTGCGCCAATGCATCCATGCTGAGGGTGCGTCTGGTCAGGAAATGGTACAACTTGCAATGGGTTGAGTGCGAAAAAATGTAAACAGGTCTACCTGTGCGGCTTCATACCTCCCATATCCTGATAGGTCCCATATCAGCTGGATCACCTGGGGATGGAGTCACCTCTCTCTCGGAGGTGTCGCCTGCCGTGAAAGCTTGTTGGCTCTCCAATAGAGTGCACCAGGGATGTGAATGGCATGAAGCGATCTCAAATGCTTCTGACTCCAAAGGAAGAGATGGTGGGTGAGTTAGAGCATGCGGCGGAAGCTTAGACCACCCTGTCGGTTGATGTATACAACGGTCGCAGTGCTGTCTATACGGACCATTATGTGCTTGCCCTATAGTGGCTTTTTGAGGCGACCAAGCATAAGACGTACTGATAGCAACTCTAGGCAATTGATGTGCCAATGCAGTTGGGGCCACGTCCATCTCGGGACTCAGTGGTCTCATATGAAGCAATCCGAGCAGTGTTACCGCAAGTGCAGATGCCATATGCCCCTAGAGCCTCTGAAAAAAATTCAGTGGGACCGCTGTCCTGCCATTGAACATATATCTTGAAAAAGATGCAGGGTCAAGGAAATGCCCAGCCAACCAAATGCTGTAAAGTAGCTGCACTCTGAAGCGGCCTCACGCTGACATGTGCCGTCACCCCAGCACTAGGAACCAGAGCGATCCCCTTCTCGAGTGAACTCATAACAAACACTTTTCGTAGGAAATAGCAGGCTCCGAAGCAGAAAGTGAGGATGTGGTATTCCAGTTCCTTATTCATACCCGGATTGCAGGGCAGAGCGTGGAATGTGCAAACTGCATGCCAATGGTCATTGGCTCCTTTTTTAAACACTCAAAGTAGATTGGTCTCTAAAAATAATCCAAGATTTTTCGGTCAGTTCGATGTATGTCTGACATGACCAACTGAAAGGGAAATATGACTTTTATTATACTGTCTTTATGTGAAGTTTGTTTTAAGTTAACCTAAATTATAAGTAGTTATATTTGTAAAGCCTAATAAATGTTTAAAATCTATAGCTTTCAATTACACTGTAATGATGGATATTTCATAGAGACATCAGTATCAGTGATACTGGCCTTCATTCATAAAAACATGTCATTACAACAAATATTTTATGTATACTGAATTTAAGTTGTTTCTACATTAAGGTGGATAATAACTGAATTTATTACAAAATAAAATTATTAAAAACAAATAATTCAGGGTTTTTTCTAATCGTTTGACAGCACTAATTATATTATATATGAATATATGAGTTAGAAGTTATGTTAAAAATTACTTTTAAAGGTTTCTTGTTAATTTAATTTAGTTCATTTTTATAGTGAATGTGAAGTTCCTGGTCCTTTGCAAGCACAATTTATATTAAATTTGCTCAGTAATTCTGAACAACAGCAAAAGTTGTTCTTGAAAAGATGTGCGAACTCTGTATGGGAAACTTTTTATTATTATTATTACAAAACTTCATGATGAACATTATGCTTTAAATCTTATGGGATCTTCCAAGATCACAATATCCAAAACATTTTTCTGTACCTCCTTTGTGTAGGAGCAGACCACACTGCCAGTCTGTGAACTATAAATTAGTGATAAGGGGAATGATTAGAGGAGGAGAAAAGAACTGAAGGCAGATGCATAAATGGGACTTTAGCATAAGTTCATAAATCCAGAGTGTGTATGAGTCAAAGGATCAACAAATAAACAAACCAAACTTAAACAATTAAAACTTAATCAAATGATTGTTCCTTTTGAACGGAAACTGTCAGATATTAAGAAGAACCAGCTGGCAGTGAGTTTGAGAACCGTCACAAACAACCTTTATTGAGGTCATCCAAAATGTCTGTTTTAATGCTGCAGGTTTACATGAAGGGGAGTGAACAAATTTTTTTCTGAGGTCAAATTAATTACTTGAAGGTTTAGCTGCCAAACAAAGCAGCAACTTTATTCTTTAAACTTTATTAAAAAGACAAAAACAAGCAAAAAATAAACAAAAATCAGATTGATGTTCTTTTCTTCTCGTTGGAGATAACCACTTGATTAAATTCCTGGAAAATAAAGGCTGATTCAATTACAGTTAAGACATACTAGTTCAGAGCTGAAACTGGCTCCTAAACTATTATTATACAGAAAGGAAAATAGACAAACTGTGAGACAAATGGCTCATTTATGAGAAGCATAAAATGGGAAATCATTATGCCCTGAAAGTAAAAGGACATTGAGTCAAATTATAGATTTCAAAATGCTAAGTATAAGTTTTTAAGCAGATTTAAAAATAAACAGTGCTCAATCATCGCCGATATGATCATCACAGATAAGATCTTTCGAGCGAACGTTTGTTTGTCTCCTGCCGCTCTTTCCAAAAGCATTGGCTTTGAAATGTTAGAAAATCTCCATTAAGCCCAACTGAAATTGTTCTTCTCTTTAGAACTGGTTTCAAAGTCTAACAGAGAAAATTATTGTTTGCCCTCATCCACTCAACAATTCAAGCTCATTTTCTAGTTTATCTCCCGCCGTGAGTTGCCACAAACTCACTGTTCTTACAAATAGACATTTTACAAATAAAACCATCCACTCATTGACCAAACCTGAATTGTGTCTAAATAGTAGAGTTTTTAGTGTGTAAAATAGTGTGACATTTTAGCTTTTTTTTTTTTCTTTTTTTTTATCAAGATGAATAACAAAAATTAAATGAACAAGTTCAGCGTGAAAGGTAAAGTGTATGATTTCTGCGTGGGGATAAAACGTGGGGATAAAAATAACAAGGTATGAATATGTTTAATGTTGCCTTGACAAAGATGTGAAAGTTTAAGATGGACAGACGAACGACAAGAACACATCTTTTGTAAATGTCCTCTTAAAGATATTAATTTTAGGACTTCTTGGATTGTATGAAAACAGGTTCTGCAGTCTAAATTCTTTTATGTGTTTTATGTGTGCAATATCTACATAACTCAAAGTCCGTAATACACATAGCAGATGATCACTGGCCGTTCATCTATGGCCAACACGGCTCCTTCAACACCACGCTCTGTGATGTGATTATGAGCAATGGAGGACTTTGAACATGAAACCAGGCCGACGCTTCCAAGACACACTCTCTGCAGTGAAACATGGAGTATGGAGTCATGGAAAGATCAACATCTATGATGATAATGAAAGCGAGAGAGAAAGAATCAAATCAAAAAGATAAACAAAAGGATCTGGCAGAGCAATAAGAATTAAATGTAACCTCTTTTGAACTCTAGCAACGCCCAATTTAGGGAAAGTACAGTCATTTTCAAAGATGATCCATACATTTTTTTTTATGTATAGCGCAAATTGTTATCCCTTATTAACTCTTGGTGCCCAGGAATATGTTCAGTCGCTACACCTACATTTTCCCCCCCTCTGTTTTTAGCTGTTAAAAGAGCCCAATCCCAAGTCTCCACAGCACTATACTCTTTAGATATTTACTACATTGCCAAAAGTATTGAAGGAATTGGGAACAACAGCAACTCAGCCATGAAGTGTTCGGTCACGTAAAATCATAGAGCGGGGTCAGTGCATGCTGAGGGTCACAGTGCGCAGAAGCCACCAACTTTCTGTAAAATCAATATCTCCAGACCTCCAAACTTCTGTGGCCTTTAGATGAGCTCAAGAACAGCGCTTCATGGTGGGGTCGGCCCCTTCGTGTTCCAACATGACCGCGCACCAGTGTACTAATCGGTTAATGTGGAGGAACTTTGGTGTGGAGGAACTTGACTGGCCTTCTCGTCCAACATCAGTGCCTGACCTCACAAAAGCGCTTCTAGAAGAATGGTCAAAAATTAAACACACTCCTAAACCTTGTGGAAAGCCTTCCAGGAAGAGCTGAATCTATTAGAGATGCAAATGAAACCCTACAGATTAAGAATAGGATGCCATTCATGTAAATATGCATGTAAACACAGGGATTCCAAAACTTTTGGCAATATACTGTAACTTGGATTCTTCCCTTTCTATGTGTCCACAGGTATTTTTTTTATTTTTTTATTTTTTTGATGTTTTATTATAAAAATAAAAAAATAAAAAACAACAACCAAAATCTGCAAGTCTGATCGCTTTTACAATTTTTTCAGATGTGAATTTGAATGATGGTGAAATAAACAAAGATGCTCACACACATTTATTTAAGTACACAAAAAATGCTCATGCTGACTGGGCCGGGCTCAGTGGTTGTTAATGACAGAGCAGGAAAAAGCATCCAGGTGCTGTGAAACTGTATTCTTCTCTGTTTCTCACACAAAGACACAGACTTGCCGAGCATTGTGGGAAAATGGCAGGCTGTGTAGATTGACCCCTTCCAAGAGCTCCGGCCTCAAGCTAAACATTAATTAAACCATAATTCCACTTCCCCAGCAGTTGATCATGTTTCTCAGGACAACATAAAACCTGCTGGAAACAGAGAGCTTCCTGCAGAACCCGAGTTCATTAGTGGTGTTTGCTACTGTAGTCACCCTTAACTCCAAATGTGCAGTCCCATTTAGCACTGTTCAGCTTTTTTTGTTGGGCTATACTCAGAAATTTCAATAGGAATCCACGGGATTTTTATGTGAGAGCAACATATTTCCACACAGATTTCACATTGGCTACACTTCATGCAAATCTGCCACAAATTAAGTCTCAAACTTAAACTATCCTTCTGAGGAAAGCTATGCAACCTTTCAAAACACACTAGCAACCACCTGGCAATGACCCATAACAAGCTAACAACACCCACCATTGTGGAAGAACAAAACAAATAGGTGTTCCCCAAGGCTCATTATTGGGACCACTTTTTTTCAATTTACCATTAATTTACAAATATGCATTTATTTGTTATTTTCATATTATTTATATTTTATGTCTATATATTACTGTTTTCACTGATCAGTATATTTGTGTGTACACTAAAAAAAATATTGTATGATGAGGATGATGTTCACTTTATTTAAGCAATTCATCTTGATTCAACACCATTATATCAGGTTTCTGGTTCAAATCGAATTGCTTCATGTTATATTAACTTAAAACCATTACTCTTTGACATAACTTGAATGTTAACCTGATGTTAACCTGATTCAACTAAATTGCAGCGACTTAACCTTTATGTAAAAAAAAAACAAACAAAAAAAACATACGTTTACTGAAATAACGTCTCAGGTTACGACTGTAACCTTGGTCCCCTGAGAACAGGGAACGAGACGCTGCATCAGCTGACACTACGGGGGAACACCTTCAGCGTGACAGGTGCCTGAAATCGCTATCAAATCACAATCCTACTGACCGGCGGCAGCCAGTGACGTCATCACCATGCGACCAGGAAGTATAAAAGGGCGCCGTGCAAACATGACGCTATCCACTTCGTCTGAAAGGACTGTCGGCAGGCAAGCCTTGAAGCATGGCAACCTGATGCAGCGTCTCGTTCCCTGTTCTCAGGGAACCAAGGTTACAGTCGTAACCTGAGACGTTCCCTTTCGAAAGGGAACTCGCGCTGCGTCAGCTGACGCTACGGGGAACGATATACCCATGCAGCCATGCTGAGGAGAGTGCCTGCCCCTTACTGGCAGTCATAACAGCCCGGACAAGAGTACGAATGAAAGCCTGAACCACTCCCCCTCTGATCACACTAGGCTGACAGTGGCAACATTCCCTACGGACATAGCCCAAGCTCTATGCCTAAGAGAGGACCTATTAACTTCTAGCTGGGGTCTCTACCCTCAGCTCGCTCAAAGGCCTAGGACCAACTACTTCAACAGAAGGGGTCCCTTTAAGGGAATGTGGCTAGGGGGCCTGAGCCAGCCAGCCACAATTTGGGAAATCCCTCACCGAATGCCACCAGGGGGGCCTGACCTGGCATCACTTATGTGGGACACCCCGGCTTGGCCAACTCTGTCTGTTTAGAAACAGAGCCTCCGGACTTTTGCTTACTCTTGAGCATATATTACAGGGGTGCTCAGGAGGCATGACAGGCCTACGGGCTGATCTAACCGGGAGGCCCCGAGGGGGGCCTGAACGTCTGATCAGGCTCAGGCGGACGTAAGCTCGCAGACGACCCTCGCTGAGGGGAGCTGTCAAGACTGCCTGGTAGGTAACCCATGCTGTAGGCTGCCAGGTCCCTGTCCTGAAGGGGCCGCGCAGCAGAAACGGCGTCTCGTCGTGCTAGGACATAAGCTTGCACTTGGATACTGGCGGCTAAGGCCGGGACCTGACAGTTTCCGTCTTACTACTACCTGGCAGTAAGGCCTGCTAATGGCTAGCTTGTCACTGAGACCAGATCCGGGAATCCGTTCTCAGGGAGGCCCAGAGGGGCCAACCACCTGACAGCACGTTACACCAGCTAACCGAGCGTCCGAGCTCGGAGGCTCACCCTCCGGAAGGCCTTGAGAGGCCTGCTACCTGCTAGCCAGATGTGCAAACTGTAGGAAGTTACTGTGTTCCCCGAGCTCACCAAGGAGGTCTGTTTGAGGCCTCACGTACAGTAGAAAGTCTTTAGGGTGGCCTGGAGAGGACTATTGCTGAATGGCAGCTCCCTGTTAGAGGCCCGGTGACAGACAGAGCTTATCAAAGGGCAAATCCCACAGGGAAGCCCTGCAGGCAGCTACAGTACTAGTAGCCGGCACTGGGGCCGGGGAACGACCTCAGGAAGGCCTGGTGAGGCCTCCACCTGATAGCAGAACATGCTAGCAGCCTTGGCTAGCAACCATGTTCACTGTCATATGGAACCGCCTGCTAGCAGCTTGTGCTAGCCGTCCAGTGACTGATGCCCAAGCACACCCCCTCGGGTGAGGCCAGAAGAGGCCTGATGACCTCCGGCAGACCCTTAGGGAGGCCCAGAAAGGCCATCCACCTGACCGCAGTCGACACAAACTTTTTGGATAGCTGGAGACTGGAAACTCATTCCCACAGCAAGATATGCTAGTTACCCGAGCGCCCAAGAGCGGGGGATTCCCGCAGGGAGGCCTGGTGAGGCCTGCCCAGTGGCGCACATTCAGGGAGGCCTGGTGAGGCCTACTAGCTGGACTGCAGTGTGCCTGCTGCTGGGGCGTGCTGGTCCAGAAGCCCACCTCCAGGGAGGCCTGGTGAGGCCTACTACCCGAAAGCGAACCTACAGGGAGGCCTGGAGGGGCCTACTACCTCCTAGCAGCCCATTCTCCTTCTGGCCGTTTCGGAAAAAAACGGTCGCTGGACCATGGGCTGACAGTGGCTTGTCTGCTAGCTGATGAAGAACTGGACATCCAGTAACCACCAGGGGACTCATCGCCAGGGAGGCCATAAGGGGCCTGCTTTTGACGAGGTTTCTGCTGCAGCTGACATCGTTGGGGAGAACCCTCCCCGGCTCACATGGGCCACAACATCGGAACTCACTCGCAGGGAGGCCTACTGAGGCCTACCACCCACCTGTCCTGGAGTTAACTGCCCGGACTGCCTCGGCTGGCGTCTCCCTGTCAACCGGCCTTCTAAAGTCGGTCCGTCCCAGCGGCCTAGGGCCATCTGTGCAACGGCGCAGTCTCCTACCAGCGTGGACCTAAAAACACATTGCCAACAGCAGTGCACTCAGCTAGAACGCCTTGAACCCTTAAAGCGAGAGGAGTAAAACTTACGTCACCTGCCTCCAGGGCGGCCGTCTGTTCATCCAGCAGCCCGCCGTCCGTGCAAGGGCGTCAACCATGGCAGTGTTTCGGCTCCAGGGGAGCATCCGACCAATCCATGCTAAGCAGATGGTTGGGAAGTACAGCTCGACCCAAGCCCTAGAAAGGTGGAGCAGAAGACACAGAGCAAGAAGTGAAGCATTCAGCACATACTACCAACCGGCCGTCCCTCCCAGGATAAGGCCAGGTGCCGCCCAGAAGTGGCGGCCACAATAAGCTCTGGGGGGCGGGGTTAGCAAAGCTAGCCTAATTGCGCACAAGTAAAGAGACACCTACCCCGTCCCACGACCACTGGCAAAGTCGTAATCCATTCTGCTACACAACACTCTGCATTAATAACAGCCCCCAAACGCAGAGAAAGGGGGGTGGGCGTTGGCCGGACGACCCTGAACTGAGGGGAGGCCGGGTAGGGATATAAGCTCCTGCAGATGTACTGACCGGAGCCCCGGGCAACCTGCCGGTGCAACTTGCCACTGCAAGACGCCACCGCCAGGCCACCGCCTAGGCCAACCTGATGCAGCGCCCTGATGAGAGCCTGCCAACATCGATCTGATAACCCAACCACTAAGGCCCAAAAAGGGCTGGGACCAACCATAATGCAGTTCGTGTGCTAGCCTGAGCTCATATGCTCATTTAGACATTTCACTAGCAGAGGTGCTAACGCTAACCAGAGGTGGCTATGGGCCTACTAGTTCGACTAGGAAAACACACATAAGTCTACATCGACGCTGCTCATAAACATATATCCAGATGAGAAACTTCCTACCACAGACCATAGTCCTGCGCTAGCAAACACAGCCTACATAAACACACAGTGTTTATCACAAACATCGTTCTAGCCACTTTACTGGGGAACTACAGGCCCAGACTTATCTGAAGAAATTGTTTACACATCTGCTAAAAAAAAAAAAACCCTCAGGGAAGCATAGAGTCCAAACATATGGGAAATAAAGAATGTTTGCCCTAAAAAGGGGACTCACCCGCTGCTTTCCAGTGCCTCATCGCTTCCATGTAACATGCATGCTTCGGCGCACCAACCTGAGGGGGACGCTCTCACAAACCAGGCCTTGCAGGCCGAGTCTCACATCCGCTCATCATGGGCCCGGCGGGCCTGATGTAAGTGCGCCCAGGGGAGATAGAGGGAAAGAGGAAGGGACACTCACTCACGTTCTCCACACCCTCGGGGGCGGAGACTCATCGCTTCCGGCTTTGAAACCGGTTCTTTTCCCCAATGTCCTTCCTCCTGTTGCGGGTGTCCCGCCACTTCTGCGCCCTGCTCCTCCACGGAGGAGGTGCATGAGAGGCAACACTACTACGCTGGCCCTTCCGTCGATCCTCCGATCGTAACGGACCCGGGGACACCCTTCTGCCTGGGCGCTGCCCCGGACCTCAGTGGAATACACGTTTTATAAGCTGCCGAGCGTGCCCTTGCCTCTCTGAACTTTCCCACCACCGCCTCGACGGAGGTGCCAAAAAGCTCAGAGGACGAGACCGGGGCATCGAGGTGAAAAGCCTTCTCTTTCGCCCGATGTCCACCAGGTTCAACCCCAGATGCCTCTCCGTGGCCACCATAGCCGCCATCGAGAGAGAGATCCGTGGTGCGGCGTAACTAAGCCATTGCATCAGGGGGTAGGCCCTCCCCCTGATCGAGGTCCCTCTGCAGGTCAGCCTGATAAGCTTGCAACACAGACATCGTGTGCAAAGCCGCCGCCGCCTGACCCGCCGATGTGTACGCCCTGCCATTAAGACGTTAAGTTGTCTTTAGTGGCTTCGATGGCAGGGCAGGAGCTCTCAATGTTGATGGCCGCCCTGCATGTAGGAGATATGGTGGGACGATGCAATGCTTGTTCCCTCTTCAAGTAACCAAGGTTACAGTCGTAACCTAGGCGTTCCCTTTCTAGGGAACTCCAGTTGCATTGATTGACACTATGGGAACGTCTATACCCACGCTCCCAAAGCGAGAAGTGACCGTCCAGTGTGTATCAGAGGAAGCAGCACTAGGACGAAAGCACCTGGGACCCTGGATGGAGTCCAAGGTCAAAGAGTAGAACCTCACAAATGTGTGCGGTGTGGACCACCCTGCCGCATCACAAACATCCTGAAGAGCAACTCCTGACATAAGGGCCTTAGAGGCCGCCATACTCCTAGTAGAGTGGGACCAGGCAGCCATAGGGGAAGGCTCTCCGACCGCCTCATAAGCAAGTGAGATAGTCTCAACCACCCACTTGCTCATTCTTTGCTTAGATGCCGGGGACCCTTTATTAGGGGGCCCAAAGTACACAAACAATTGCTCAGATTTACACCACAGGGCAGCTCTGTGGACGTAAGCATCTAAAGCCCTAACAGGGCAAAGCAGATTATTATTTTCCTGGTCTGTATCAAGAAACGGTGGAGGACATAAGGCCTGCAGTACTATAGATCTGGCTACATTTGTAGGGACCTTGGGAATATAACCTGGCCTAGGTTGAAGGAATGCCTTAACCATACCAGGCTCAAATTCCAGGCACGAGGGAACAACCGAAAGTGCTTGCAAATCCCCTATCCTTTTTAATAGAAGAGATAGCGAGGAGACACAGAGCTTTTAAGTTCAGAAACTTATCAGGAACCTCCTCTAACGGCTCAAAGGGAGCCAAGGAGAGGCCCCAAAGTACGGTAGCCAGATCCCAGGTAGGTACCCTAGCTTGAACTACAGGCCTAAGCCTCAAAGTACCACGGAGAAAACGAAATACCAACTGGTCTTTACCCACATACATACCCCCCACAGGAATGTGGTAAGCCCCTATGGCCGCCACGTAAACTTTTAAAGTGGAAAGGGATAGACCTGCAGTAAACCGGTCCTGTAGGAAATCCAGCACTGTCCCAACTGGGCAATTTACTGGATCCCACTGACGTTCACTACACCATGAAGTGAATACGTTCCACTTCAGAGCATAAAGTTTGCTCGTGGAGGGAGCTCTGGAGTGTAGAATGGTCTCTACCACCTCATTAGAGAGACCTGCTTCTATGAGCTGGGCCCCCTCAGAGGCCAAGTCCACAGGTTCCACAGTTCAGGGCGAGGGTGCAGTAACGTGCCCCCTGCTTGGGATAGAAGGTCCCTCCTGACGGGTAACTCCAGATTAGGCCCGTCGAGGAGAGATATTAGATCGGAGAACCATACTCGTCCCGGCCAACGCTGGGCTACCAGAATAAGGTACAACTGGTCCCTGCGCACTATCTCCAGAACTCCTGGGAGCAAAGCGACTGGGGGGGAAAGCATATAGATGTAGCCTGGCCAAGT
The DNA here is from genome assembly GCF_024679245.1 of Pseudorasbora parva. NCBI lineage: Eukaryota > Metazoa > Chordata > Actinopteri > Cypriniformes > Gobionidae > Pseudorasbora > Pseudorasbora parva. The sequence goes on along the minus strand of NC_090185.1, from coordinate 41,059,720 downwards.
CTGAGCCATCGCATCCAGCCCCAGGGGAGCTAGATGCATGAGGGAGAACCAGAGTGAACAGTGAGTCATCTCTCGAGACGCAAACAAATCCACTTGAGCCTGGCCAAACACCCTCCAAATCTGCTTCACTACTTCTGAGTGGAGCCTCCATTCCCCTGGCCTCAGCCCTAGGCTTGACAAGATGTCTGCTCCTATATTCTGAACCCCAGGAATGTAATCTGCTTTGAGAGAAAGCAACTCCCCCTGGGACCACAGGAGGATCTGGTGTGCCAGTTTGCACAGCGAATGCGAATGCAGAGCCCCCTGATGATTTAAATAAGTGACCACCGATGTGTTGTCTGACCGAACGAACACATGATGGCCCCTGAGATCTGTAATGAAGTTCTTCAGAGCAAAAAACACTGCCAACATCTCCAAATGGTTGATGTGCCATGAGAGATGGTGGTCTCTCCACAGACCTTGAGCCGAGCGTCCCTCTAAGACCGCTCCCCAGCCCGTGAGAGAAGCATCCATCGTCATTATTTTCAGACGAATCAAAATGGACTGCATTTATATATATGGACCCCCAGCACGGGCCCCTGGGACAGGAACCAAGGTTTCTTCCATATAACCAGGGTACGTAAGCATCACCACGTGACCCTGATCATGCGAAAGGGGTTGCCCCTCTGAGAAAACCCCTTGGTCCTGAGCCACCACTGTAGGGGTCTCATGTACAGCAGTCCAAACGGTATTACATTGGACGCTGCTGCCATCAGACCCAACAATCTCTGAAATTGTTTCACCGTGAGTGACTGGCCTAGTTTTATATTCTTTACAGCCGAAAGGATGGACTCTATACGCGCAGATGAAAGGCGTGCCTGCATCGATGTTGAGTCCCGTACCACACCTAGAAAAGTGGTCTTCTGTAATGGAGAAAGAACACTCTTCTTGGCATTCAGCCGCAACCCCAACTCCTTCATATGGGCGAGAACAACATCTCAATGCCGAACCGCCAACTGATGTGACTCAGCCAAAATCAACCAATAGTCGATGTAGTTCATAAGGTGAATGCCCTGCAGGCGCAATGGCGCTAGAGCTGCATCTACGCATTTCGTGAAGGTGCGGGGTGATAAAGCTAGGCCGAATGGAAGTACTCGATATTGGTATGCTTTGCCCCCGAAAGCAAACCTCAGGAACTTCCTGTGATACAGAAGGATGGAAATGTGGAAGTATGCGTCCTTGAGATCTATCGTGACGAACCAGTCCTCGGCACGCCTCTGTGGCACGATTTGTCTCAAGGTTAACATTTTGAACTTCAACTGCATGACTATGGAATTCAGCACCCGAAGGTCCAGACGCACCCCCCCCCATCCTTTTTCGGAACTATGAAATACCGGCTGTAAAACCAAGTTTCCCTGTCTGAGTGCGGTACATAATCTATGGCCTTCCTGTTCCATTACCAGAATCTGCTCTGGGCCCACCACTGTGGATAGGACCCCCATAAACTTGGGCGGGCGAGACCCGAACTGTATTTGATACCTTTTTCTATGGTCTGCAGAACCCAACGAGAGATATTTGGCAGTATTTACCATGCTGCCAAACAATCTACTAGAGGTACCATCCTCTCGAGGATGGCTTCTAGTTTTAGTAGTGCTGTCAGTCCGGTGCCCTGTAACGGCGAACCGGCAGGAAACAACAGAACTGACTGGTCTATGATCCTCCTTGGAGGTGGCGGGCATCCCAGGGCCACTACGTTTCCAGGTAAACCCTGAGATATATGCTCGCGAGAGCCCACTGCGCCCTGTAACACCAGAGGTGGCAGGGTTGGCAGAACGGCCCCCTGAGGGGACCGAAGGGAGACAGACACCGTTAGGCTCAGCAGCCCCGGAGATATGTGAGTGGCGGGGGAGGAATTTCTGAAATGCAGCCGCCTGTTTAGCTGCCTCCTGAAACCTATCGACGACTGAATTGACAGCGTCACCGAATAGGCCTAAAGGTGACAGGGGCGCATCCATGAGAAAACTTTTGTCCTTTTCCTTGATGTTACTTAAATTGAGCCACAGATGCCTCTCAGTAGCCACCAAGGCTGCCATAGAACGGCTGATTGATTTAGCCATCTCCTTGGTGGCCCTGAGAGATAAATCTGTGGCCCGGCATAATTCAGTAACCACCTAATGGATCAGGGCTAATACCCCCGCCCTCATCCATATCACCAAGCAACTCAGCCTGGTAGGCTTGCAGCAGCGACATAGTGTGAAGGCATGCTGCAGCCTGACCAGCCGCTGAGTAAGCTTTACCCACTAATGCCGATGTTGTTCTTACTGGCTTAGTGGGTAACGTCGGGGCTTTCAGGGAAGATGCAGAATCAGGGGAAAGATAACTAGCTAATGTATCTTCTACTTTAGGCATCTCCCCATAACCATGTTCTTTATAGTTCATTATAGAGGAATAGTGTGATGTTTGTGCACTGTATACTCTATAAGAGACCAGTTTTTCCCATGATCTCGACACCTCAGTGTGGAGATCAGGAAAAAACGGCAGGCCCCAACGCTGAGGTTGTGAATGAGATGACAGGAAATGTTCATCAAGTTTGCTTTTTGAACGAACGTCCTGTTTATCACCCGGCCAGTCAATGCTCAATCTTTCAACTGCCCGTGTCACAACCTTAACCAGCTCTTCAAATGCATGTGACTGAGGTGGCGAATCCTCAATTTATCTGACACTAACACTCTCCAGATCCTCAGAACTGGAGAGCTGCATCAGAGGTGCTTCAATCGGGGCAGATGTAACCGCAGCGCGTGCTTCCAAACCCAGAGAGAAGGCACTGGATCTATCAGGTGAGGGTAGAGAAAAGGCTGGGCCCGTCTCAAATGCCGCTGATAGATCCACTTGCGAACCCCAAGACTGCAATCGCCGTTGTGCCTCGGGAGCAGCGGGACCGGAGCCCTGGGGAGCTCAAGCCTGAACGTCCTCGTGAAAGAACGCCAGACGGGATTGGAGTGTCCGCAATGGAAGCACTTCACAGTGCTCACAGCTAGCGCACTCAAACGCTAGCTGTGCATGCTCCTTTCCCAAAAAAGCAACACATAATGTGTGTGTGTGTGTGTGTGTCCACCCGTAAGGAAACGCGGGCAGGGATGCACACACACCCTAAACTGCTGCCTATTCGCCATAGTATTTTTGTTATCGTTACTTTACTAAACTAGAAAAAACACTTGAAAAAAACACTGAACAGATATACACACAGAGCGCTACTGAAAACACAGAAGCTGGTGCGGCTTTGTTTGGGCTGGCTTTATAGCTTCCTGGTTCGTGAAGTCACCGGCTCTGATGTGCTGTCTCACTATTGGACTGATTTTACATGTGCTTCAAGACGTCATCACGCAAAGCGTTCCCATAGTGTCAATCGATGCAACGGGAGTTCCCTAGAAAGGGAACCTGAAATCGCATGAGAAAATATAAAACAAACCTTCAGTGGGAGCAGATCATACATAAAAGTTTAAAGTAAATTCATACAATTCATACAAATCTGCACAAAATATAAAATGAGCCATGAGAATGTGTTCGGTGTGACGTTTTTTTCATGGGCTTGTAAAAATCGTGCTTTCTTTTTTGCAGAAGCATCACAAAACATGCCAATTTGGTTTTGCATAACAAGATAACACTGACATGTGAGAGATGATGATATGTTGAGAGCATTCCTTAAAAAAACAAAAGAAAACAAAACATGGTTATTCTATTACAACAGCTGCCATTTAACCTCGTCATCGTGTCAGTTTTCTTTCTGGGTTATTATTTAGTTTTCTGCTCAAAGCATCGTTAACGTACCTGTGTACCTTTTGACCAGGGTTTTATATATTCAGTTAAATAAACCCCAGTAGGAAAAAACCTAGTAGAACATCAAATATATGTCATTGTGTGCATCACATGATCAGATTAATCAGCAGATGAGGCAGCAATGTGACAAATCATATCAGATAAGTGCTTTACGATTAGTCTCAGACCGTGTTGTGCTTCTAGGTTTAAGCTGGTGCAAAGAAGGATATTTTGCATTCCTCCAGCATTGATCTTATCCTATCTCACCTTATCTGTTCTTCTCAAACCCCTCCCTCTGGATTACTCAGAGAAAGACTAGACTGGGAGATCACCAATTCTAACATGCCTGTACCTGCTGTGTGCTCTTTAATGGATGGATTGCGGTACATCCAAGACTGTGCTGACATCAAAGTTGTTTTGAAGGCAATATCTCAATGTCTTCTACGTCTGCAGACTCTGTTTTGCACCCAAACAGAATGCGTTGACGATGATAAACAGAGATGAGTGATGAATGGAGGAAAACATACATCAGTTGTGCTCATCAACGCACGTCTTGTGTGCCTAAAGCAGCAATAACTGATGTCTGAAGCAGTGTCACACATATCTTTAGAACAAAAAATTCACCATCAACTATTGGGCAGCCACAATCACCAACATGATAAAACCCACATTAAGTGTACTCAAGGCTACTTGTCTGCCGAAACATCAGAAATAATGCAAATACTAAGTGTGTCTTTAAAAAAGTCTTTTTTTAACTTGCAACTCAAAAAGGTGTGTGTTTGCTTTAGCTGTTAGGACTTGCATAATACATAAGTATATGATATTGCTTTTTTTCTGGAAAATTCAGGGAAAAAAAACTAACAAAACAAAACAACAACAACAAAATAATACAGCATTAAATAAAACAAATGTATCGATTATCCAGACAAAAACGTATTGATAATCCAGCCAAAACACACACACACACACACACACACACACACACACACACACACACACACACACACACACACACACACACACACACACACACACACACACACACAAAATATTTTAGCAGTAAAATGTACTTTATTTGTCTCATTTGATCAATGTATCACTGCACTTGGTATTTCAGTCGGTTCCCTTACAAGGGAGCTGCAGTAGACAGCCAGGCAGCTCAATGTTGAGCCTATTTTTACCTGCCTTGCCCCAGGATAGCCTACTCAGCTACAGCTAACAGGAAGCACATCAGACAGACACCTATGGCGTGACAGACCTAACAATACACTCACTTTTGGGGATTATTATACCTTGTGTTGCTTCATAAAACCAAATTTGTGCAAACTCTCTAGCTTCCTTCTGAAATTCACAAGGAAATTGTGAATCTAGCATCCAACATTTGCATGCCTTATCAGGCTGATCTCATGCGTCACTTGTTAATGTAAGAGATGGACAGAGATCTCTCAAACAAACACTTCCTGGTTTGGGTAGAAGCTTTCTACAGCTCTGGGGTCAGTGATTCATCATGGTTTCTGAGAAGAGATCATTACTCAGGATGTGTTGACCCAGGGCAGTCCCAGCAGTGGGGGTTAAACTCACCCTAACACTTCTTATCAATCACCGTCTCGGCCCCTGGAAGACCCGCAGGGTAAACCGACTGATCACTTTCCTGCTAACCCAGATGACACTTCTGCCTAACCGGAGGGACTGCAAATTATTCATCTTATCAAAACAATGAGCACTGTATAAAAAAGGGTCAGAAACCCATACAAAAATACTGCGGTATCATGATGATACATCAGAGGGGTTTTACATGGTTGTTTAAAGTGTAGGGTACTTAAAAGAATATATCCAAAATTAATATTTGTACCCTGTAACTGAAAAAAAAAATGATAATGGTGTATGCTGAATATTACTGATTTATTCATGTGAACAAAACAAATGTCTGGATAATCCAGACAGAAAATCTAGATGGAACAAAAGAAATTACAAAATAAATTTCTGGATAATATAGGCAAAGCTAGACAAGACAAAACAAAACATAAGTCTGGATAGTCCAGAAGAAAAAAAATCGAAATAATATAGACAAAACAAAACAAATGTCTAAATAATCTAGACAAAACAAAACAAGTGTCAAAATCATCTAGACAAAACAAAACAAAATGTCTGGATATTCCAGACAAAACAAAAAACAAATGTCTAAATAATATAGACAAAACAAAACTTTTTGTTTAGCAGCCACAGGGATGGGAAAAACAAAACAAATGCTGTATATAGTCAAGGTAAAACAAAATATATGTGTGGATTAGGGTAAATGGTAAATGGACTGCATTTATATAGGGCTTTTATCCAAAGCGCTTTACATTTTGCCTCAAATTTACCCATTCATACACCGACGGCGATATCAGCCATGTAAGGCGCCATCCAGCTCGTCGGGAGCAGCTGGGGTTAGGTGTCTTGCTCATGGACACTTCGACACTTGGTCAGGTGGAACCGGGGATTGAACCACCAACCTTCCGGTTTGTAGACAACCTTCATGAACCACTAATAGTCGAAGATTCGATGCATCGATATGCAGGACCGGATTCGACCACTGATCTCATGGTCGAATCTTCGCGGGTGTTATGAAACGTGTTATGATACCATTTTGGCAATATGGGTGTGCTCAATCTTAGTGTTATAAAGACGTGACGCGGCGCTGAGGGATCGCCCCTTTAAGGGCACTAAGCTTCGCACCGGACGCGTCGCGCCTTTACAATTCGAACAAATACACCTACGGCGGCATTCGACGCCTGTCCGCGGCGATAAATGTATATTTCCCTCAAATCGTGAATGTATATACTGATTTCACCCTGTACTACAAGATACACTCATCGTGCAGTGATTCAAAATTGAGCTCGCTCGCGGCGACTGTACAGACTGTTCACGTCTGCCTGGTGTGAGATCCGGAGACACGGCGCTGAGCTTCAGTCCAGTGTGCGACCCCCTTTAGGCACAATCGGCTTAAGAACGTGCATATAAACGCACTCAAAGTGTTCTTTTCCTCTCCAGGCAGGTATTTTTTAAGGTTTATTTATCAAAATGTTCTTTTATATATTTGTGTGATGTTCTGTGTTTCGATCGCGGCTTTTAAATGTTATGAGAGAACGGTTAATTTACGAATGTGTAGTGTAGCCTAGTTTTGATCACTTTATTAAAAGTGGTGGCTGTGTGCCGTGTGTAAAGTAAAATAAAAATAGTATTAGCCTCCTGCTGACTAGTGTCCTGCCCTTCCCAACCCGTTTAAACCATTTATTTTTTTCTGGTCTATGGTTTACACACACATAGATGATTCGACTATCGGTCGGCCATAGAGAGATTCGAAAATTCTGATTCGATGTGTAAATCCTTAGTCGGGGACACCCCTAGTGTGGATATTCTAGACAAAACAAATACTGTATATGAAAAGTCCAGGTAAAACAAAACAAATGTATCTCTGGATAATCCAGGCAAACCAAATTAAACACTTTAGTGATTAAATTTACTATATGTCTCGTTTAAAATAATAATAGAATAATATGTTTATTTTTCATAGCACCTTTCAAGAACTCAAGGTCGCTTCCCAATGGAGTACAAGTATACAGTCAATTACAATAAAAAAAAGAAAACTAAAAAACAAAGACAAATCTTCATTATAACAAATAAACAAGCAGGAGTACAACAAATGACATATGGTTGGACTAACTTAACAAGGTATTGTGGTGCAGGGACATAACTGGCTTTATAGACTAAAACTAACAGATTAAACTCGATGCGGCTGGCCACAGGAAGCCAGTGAAGATCACTGAGTATGGGAGTGATGTGTACAGATGTTTTATATATTTTTTTATTAAATGTTTTATATGAACCATTTCTCATTTTATTGGGGATTCCAGTTTGTTTCTTGCCTTACAATGTAGAGTAGCTGTGCATTAAATTAATAACTAAATAAATTAAAATATATAACTTATTCACATATTTCTTATAAGCAAATTATTACTTAAATATTATATTCATTCATGAGTTTTCATTCTAACTGATGCTTCCAAGACGGTCACACATCATTTTCCCAATGTTGACAAAATCTCAGCTATGCTAGCCAGCAGGATATGATATATTTATATATTTGGTGGTTATATTCCTTTATTTATTTATATATTGGCCAGTTTGTTTTAAAATGAAACTATAATGGGAAAATGCTATAAACAGGAAAAGAAATTGGAACAGGCGATACCATGATCCCATGGAAGACATTGCAATTCCACTGAGCAGAAGCCTCTAACATCTGGCCTGGAGACCGAATTGGTAATGAGTGATAAAGACAGCACTTCCTGTCTCCCAGGGATGTGATATATGTGTACAGGTGCACTAAAAGTCCACCACATGACTAACTTGAGGAAACAAAGGTTTTCTATCTCTTTGTCATTACAAAGGTCATTTCGCTTTCTTTTTTTCTCTTTAAATTACCCTCAAATTTATGACCAACACAGAGAACATATTAACTTGTATTAAATGGCCCCAGGTAGGCATGTCTACTCTAATAACCAGACCTCGACCAGCAATAGATGCATTTTACTCTGGGTGTAACAGCCTCATCATTCACAGCCTTACTAGGAGGAAGGAATCATTTCTTCTCTCTGGTATAATGCTTGATTCCTTCTTTTTCTTTTCTTTCTTTGTGTCAATTCCCTATTTGTGCAATATTGCTTTTGCGTTGTTTAGGATTGGGGGGAAATAAAAATAAAAAATAAAAAACTTCTATTGAGCTTACTGGTTAGACTTCAAAATAATCCACTACCTAATATAATGCTATCTGACTTCTGTATTGATCCGAAAGTATCTTTAAATTACAGGGAGGCAAATACTCCAAAACCATATGTCTTTCAATTAAACATAATATAGTGTTTGCAACCCATTTAAGATCCGTAATAATATAAATCATGTTTCTCAGTTGTACGCTGCAATTTCCCCACCTTAAAGAGTTAAAAAGGAACTACTCCACACCTATCAGTTCCTGCCCCAAGGGTTGTCAGATATCAGACTTGAGATGTGGAGATTCTTGGAAGGTGTCCACTCATGTGCCTGGGGGTCTTTCACCCCTGATACTGCAGCTCTGAACTACTCAACTACTGAAGCCATACTTCTTTAATTGGACCCAGGTAAGATCTGTGCTCGGATGTGGTGCAACACTGTTGTCGGGAATGTTTTTGGAAAATTAGGCATACTTTTTGGCTCCTCCGTAATTATTTCAAGTTGCATTTGTCACTCTTTTCATTTGCTTCTATCTTCGTGGTTTGGCTGCTGGTAGATGCTTAATTACGTCATTCTAGACATGAAAGTAACTGCATGCTGTTGTTGCAGAAAACAAAAAACAAATTCATTCTATTTTTTAAATGCATTTTATTATTGTAAACAATTCATCCCTGTGTTTTTAATTAAATATTGAGGTTTTTACTATAATTGTTTTATCTATGCACTTCACATTTTAATCAAAATAACTTCCACTCCATCTTTCAGTGACTGGGAGGCACCCACCAGAGATGCCATAATGGAGGTCAGCTAGTAGGAGCGGTGTGAGTAAACCAGGGGTTACATTGGTGCCGTGACCCAGATGGGAGTAAGGTTTATGGGGCTGAGTGTAACGGAGGCCAGCTATTAAGAGCTGTGTGAGTAAACCAGGGGTTACATTGGTGCCGTGACCCGGATGGGAGTGAGGTTTAGGGTGTGAGAGTAACGGAGGCCAGCTATTAAGAGCTGTGTGAGTAAACCAGGGGTTACATTGGTGCCGTGACCCGGATGGGAGTGAGGTTTAGGGGTGTGAGTGTAACAGAGGCCAGCTAGTAAGAGCTGTGTGAGTAAACCAGGGGTTACATTGGTGCCGTGACCTGGATGGGAGTGAGGTTTAGGGTGTGAGAGTAACGGAGGCCAGCTATTAAGAGCTGTGTGAGTAAACCAGGGGTTACATTGGTGTCGTGACCCGGATGGGAGTGAGGTTTAGGGGGGTGAGTGTAACGGAGGCCAGCTAGTAAGAGCTGTGTGAGTAAACCAGCGGTTACATTGGTGCCATTACCCGGATGGGAGTGAGGTTTAGGGTGTGAGTGTAATGGAGGCCAGTTATTAAGAGCTGTGTGAGTAAACCAGGGGTTACATTGGTGCCGTGACCCGGATGGGAGTGAGGTTTGGGGGGGTGAGTGCAATGGAGGCCAGTTATTAAGAGCTGTGTGAGTAAACCAGGGGTTGCATTGGTGCCGTGACCCGGATGGGAGTGAGGTTTAGGGGGTGAGTGTAACGGAGGCCAGCTATTTAGAGCTGTGTGAGTAAACCGGGGGTTACATTGGTGTCGTGACCCAGATGGAAGTGAGGTTTAGGGGGGTGAGTGTAACGGAGGCCAGCTATTAAGAGCTGTGTGAGTAAACCAGGGGTTACATTGGTGGTGGTGCCAGGGGTGGTAACAGAGGCCGGCTAGTTAGAGATGTGTAAACCTCATTCTTCTGTAAGAGCTTGAGGTACAGGGACTTAAAGATATAGAATGTCTGTAGACCTGAATCTCATTTATAATCCACATCTTCAAAGTGTCGCAAAAACGAATAAGACAGTATTTGACATCTGTGTTATAAAGCCCACAGACTAAGAATGTTTCTTTTTTTCTTTTCAACAGAACTGGAATGTTTTTCTTTTCTTTGTTTTGGTCGTTCATAGATCCATGAAAGAATGTAGCCGGTGCCAGACAAAGCAATTTTGTTTTTATACAAATGCCAGAGACTAACATAGATTAAGAATCTGAAATATGAATTCATTAAAGTAACTTCAAAGAAATAAAGTAATAAATATTTTTGTCTAATAAAATATCTGCTTCACAGATGCTTTCCTGGTATATCTTTCAAATCGGATCAATTAGAGTCATCCTGGCAATGAAGTCAGCTTCCTTTGTGATATCTGGTTTTTGTTATTAGCATGAGCCATATGGCTAATCCTGCATTAGCAATGGAAAAAGGTAAATTTAAAGGCACAGTACACCTCAAAAATGATGTCTCTCTTTATCACCCTCATGACATTCCAAATCAGAACATAGCTACACAATTGATTTGTCACACAAACAAGACGAGTATATTACCTCTTGTATGGCCAGTTTGTCCCAGTGGTCAAATGTAATAGGCAAAACAAAGGTCAGCCAGACTTCCTTGCTGTAGTTTATGTGGGGATTTTTGTTCTTCATTTAAACCCAACTTTAAATGCTAATAACCCGTCAAAGAGCCAGTTTGTTTAGGACCTTCATATGAGTTCAAATCTGAACTATGGAAATGAAAGTCATAAGAAAGACTTCCTAAATTGAATTAGCATGTGATGCTTGTTGATTACAGTCTCTTTAATTTGATTTCTCCCTCCCATCTCCCTCTCTCGTTTTCATTATCTCTTCCCATCATTTGCTAGTACAAAGCAGCAGATTGAACATGAATAGAAATCAACGTATTCATTCACAAATGTACGACATGGTGAAAGCAATGAGTGACATCAGCAAAATACAGAGAAGGACGGTACAACCACAGTTCAAATCAAGGTTGTCATACACTTAGTTCTTAACTTTGGGGAGATTCAAATCATTGCTATTATGCTTTTGCGTATGTCAGTCAAAATGAGGATTTCGTGTTTTTTTCAGTTTTTTTTCCAGTTTTTTTTTTTTTTTTTTTTTTTTCAGGTTTTTTTTTAAAAAGCTTTTCTTTGTGTAATTGCCAGTGAGAGAGTATATGCCAAAAACTGTTTTGAGAGAACATCAATTTCTTTCTTAAGACTTGAGCCAGAGAATAACTAAAACAAGGAGATCATGGGAAAAATATAAAAGTTATTCCTTGGCCAATGAAAGCGATTTTCTTTATTTTTCACATGAAACTCAATTTCGAAAATGTTGCATTCTACGAAAGAGATGAAGGGATAGATATTGGCTAAATTGACACATTTTAAACATCTGTTAGGGTAGAAAGTTAATTATTATAGCAATAATTAAACATAAATAAAAATAAATCCATATTGCAAAAATGTATATAAATACATAAAATGCAATGTATATATGAAGGTGTATCTTGAACTCAGCTGTCTTCTTATTTGAATAACTCAAACACTGCATTAAAAGGGCTATACAGTATGTTTTATTTATTTATTCATTTTATTTTATTTTTTTAAGAAAGGGGGAACAATTTATATTAAACAACATTAAACATTAAAACAAATGTAAATATGTCAGATTATAGCCATAGGCTAATTTCCCCCTGGCAGGTAGATGTTACACATAAAAGGGGAAAAAAAGGAAAAACTATATAACGCAATAAGACAAAGACAGGCTCACTAATACAACAATCAATGTCAGAATACACAACAAAACAGCAACGAGTTAATTAGAAAAAGGAACGAAAATAATTTACAATTCATCTGTATTGCACCAAGTCTAAAAAGAAGTTATAAGTTATGTATATTGCACAGGCCCATCTTACAAACTTAACCAATTAGAGAACACTTCACATATGGTACATAATTTGGGTCTCTCTCAACCACCTTTTCAATTTTATTTTAAAAGTAAGAAAAGTTGTACATTCCCTCACTGAAACTGGGATACTGTTCCAAACCCTTGAGCCCTGAAATGACAGAACATTTTGAGAAAAAGATGTCCGTCTAAATGGGGGATCACAGTCACCTCTAATGGTGGCTCGCGTTACTCCTAAACCAGAGCCACTCAGAGATTTCTGTTTGATAAGCTCATTCAATGCTAGGGGAGCCAAATTGTGAATAGCTTTATAAATCAGACAAGCAGATTTAAATAATTTAAAATTAGAGCAATTTAAAAAAAATATATTTATCAAGAATGTTGCAGTGAAAGTACGAAAAAGACCTCCTATACAAAACTTCCAATGCTCTTCGGTAGCATGATTCAACAGGTCTAATAACAGAAGAACCAGCGTATGACCAGCTGGTAATGCAATACTCAATATGAGACAGAACCATTGAATGTAGGAAACTGATTGCTGCTCTGTCTGTCAATGATGCTCTAATACTTTTAAAATTCATTATATTGAAATTCATTATTTTTACAATGTTTTTAGCATGCTTTTAAAGGACAATTTAAATATAAATAGACCCCAATGTATTTAAATACGTCAACACTTTGTAATTATTGTCCCAGACCCTTGCTGAAACTAACGGTGTTGCTGGTTTAGAGAAGAACATGGATACAGTTTTTTTTTATTAATTATTATTCAAGCAAAGACAAGAATCAATTAACCAATTATCTAAGGCTTTTGAAAGTCGTTTAGCTGCTTCACAAGGATTTTTTGCATATGTAAAAAATACTGTATAATCCTACATTTTCTACAAAATGGCTCTTGTATATTATGTGTGTGCGTGAGTGAGCATGAGCAATAAGTGCTGCTGGAATTCACTAAACGGCCACCAGTGGCGCTGATAACAAGTGTTTCTGATTCAATGCTTTGAAATACTTGCAGTATTTATAAGTAGAGTATAAATAAAATGTTTGCAGCAATATACTATTAGTGAATGTCCTGACGCCATCCACACTGCTGAAAGTGACATTTAGGTGAATATGTAAATATGTACTGTGTGCTTTCCTCTCAATAACAAAATAAACAAAGAACAGAAATGACAGCGGTGAAATAACAGCAGTTCAGGAAGTGATGGGAATATGTTTACACAAGCTCTGACATTCACTGGTATCATATCGACAGATGATGGCATTAAAATTACGCTGTTTGATTTTAAAGTTTTTTTGAGACTATATAGATCTGGCTATGTGAGACTATAGTTTGAATTAAACCCATTTCTTTGCATGAAACATAATGACACATAATAGCTCTTTTGGTGTTATCTTGAACATTATATAAGCATTAGTCTTGGGTTATTGGGAATGTGCATAACCCTCACATACACAAACAGTGGTGACACTGGCAACAGGGTCATGGGCTAAAGTCATCGAAGTTCGTCGGTCAAAGACATTCGCAACCCTTCTGAGATTCACTTCCTTTGATACTTTTGACAGGTCGCACACAATAAATGTGTATTAGCTGACATTAAGTGAACCCCGTGACACTATAAGGTTACCCCGTGCACATGCAACCATAAATTCTGCGCGCCCTTCATGCCACTGGATAGGTGCCGCCGATGAGTAAATCTCTGATAACTGTGGCCAAACACAAAGCCCTGTTGAAATCA